>NC_057800.1:223640400-223676347 GCF_018294505.1 Triticum aestivum | reverse complement strand
AATCTAGCTTGGAGCAGCACGCGATCGTCCTGGCTTGAATTTGGCAGATCGCCCAGTCACGTATGTCTTGGATGATCCTACATGATTTGATCTCATAGCTTTTCTTATAGATTTGTCTCGTTGATCCGCCTTTCCCTATCACTGATGGATTCCTGACCCTTCGTCATAAAAAACTCTCGGACTCAAGGGCAGCCAGGGTGCTTGCAACGGCCGCAAAAAACGCAACCCTAAATTTGAGATGATGTTTATCCTTCTGCGCCGAATCTTTTTCATTCAGCGCATCACGAGCTTCTCGATTCTTTTAAAGATCCCTTCAAGAACTCATCATCACCATGCGCAAGTCCCACGGTGGGCGCCAAATGTCGTGGATTTATCATACGTCTCCAACATATCTATAATTTTTTATAGCTCCATGCTATATTATATACTGTTTTGGACCATATTGGGTTTATTTTCCACTTTTATATTATTTTTGGGACTAACCTATTAACCGGAGGCCCGGCCCAGAATTACAGTTTTTTGCCTATTCCAGTGTTCCGAAGAAACGGAATATCAAACGGAGTCCAAACGGAATAAAATCTTCGAAAACGTGATTTTCTCACCGAACGTGATCCAGGAGACTTGGACCCTGCTCCAAGGAACAAAAGAGGCGGTCACGAGGGTGGGGGGCGCGCCCCCTGCCTCGTGGGCCACTCGGAGCTCCACCGGCGTACTCCTTCCTCCTATATATACCTACGTACCCCCAAACGATCAGAACAGGAGCCAAAAACCTAATTCCACCGCCGCAACTTTCTGTATCCACGAGATCTCATCTTGGGGCCTATTCCGGAGCTCCGTCGGAAGAGGGCCGTGTCGTGGTTCTAAGCCTGACAGTAGAGTGGGGGGTAGGTATGGAGAGGCAAGGTCCTAGCTATGGAGAGGTTGTAAGCACAAAGGATGTACGAGTTCAGGCCCTTCTCGGAGGAAGTAACAGCCCTACGTCTCGGAGCCCGGAGGCGGTCGAGTGGATTATGAATGAATGGATTACAAGGTGCCGAACCCCTCTGTCTGTGGAGGGGGGGTGGCTTATATAGAGTGCGCCAGGACCCCAGCCAGCCCACGTAGGAGAGGGTTTAAGGTGAGTTAAGTCTGGGGCGTTACTGGTAACGCCCCACATAAAGTGCCTTTACTATCATAAAGTCTACTTTAATTACAGGCCGTTGCGGTGCAGAGTGCCTTTTGACCTCCTGGTGGTCGAGTGAGTCTTCGTGGTCGAGTCCTTCGGGCCAGTCGAGTGAATCCTCGTTGGTCGACTGGAAGGCGACCTCTTCTAGGGATGTCCTAGGGTAAGTTACTTGGAACAGGTCCATGACCCTACCCTAGGTACATAACCCCATCATTAGCCCCCGAATGGATTGAGGCTTCGAGTGAAGAAGGAGTTGATGTCGTTTCCGATTAACCTTTGCGCTCTAGTTGTGCGCTGTTCTGGATCAAAGAATCTCTTCGTTGACAGGGAGCAATTTGTCTTCGGTCGACTCGATCCATTCTATTTTTGCGTCGAGTGATCTTTCGAGCTTCGACGATCTCCGAGCGACGGATCGCCGGAAACACCGCGTCTGACAGACTGACTTGTTGCTCGCGGATTCCGCGGGGCGCGAAATTTGGGGGCGCGCGCGAAGCGGGGCAGACCGCGGCGTTCGGATGGGACGGGGCATAGACGCCTCGATCTCCGCGCCGCCTTTTTCGCCACGTATCCAGTCCTCATAACTGCTCACAGATATGATTAGATCGACCGGGCCCACATGTCAGCCACTCGGAAGGGACCTTATAAATGTGCCCGGCGAGGATTTCTGTGCTGCGCCTCAGCATTCTCCCTCTCTTCCTCTGCTTCCTTCCTCCCTGCTCAGCGTGCTCGCTGTCGCCCCCGCACCACTTCCCTTCGTGCATCTCACCGGCGACTATGGCCAAGGAGAAGACGGCGGCGCTGGAGCGTGCCAAGAAGGCGTCGGCGTCGGAGAAGGCGAAGGGGAGATCCACCAGCCGCAGAGGGTCCTCGTCCAGATCCCGCCTGCCGAAAGGCTGGGTCCAAGGAGACTGGATCCAGTCGACCATCACGGAGAAGGACCTCCTCGACATGGCCAACGAGGGCTTGATCCCTCACGGAGCTGCGAGGTTGCCGGGGAAGGAGTGGCAGCCACAGCCAGAAGAGGGTGAGTGTGTGCTTCTGGCCACTCATGTTGATCGTGGGTTTTCCTTGCCGCCAAGCATTTTCTTCCATGGCTTCTTGAATTTCTTTGGAGCGCAGCTCCACCACTTTACCCCAAACTCCATTGCCTACCTTGCTGCATTCGTGTCCATGTGTGAGGGTTTCTTGGGCTGTCGACCGCACTGGGGTTTGTTCAAACGTATCTTCACGTGTCGCTCTCAGACTGTGAAGAAGGCGAGCCCAGGTGACGAGAAGACCCAAGTCGTCCAAATGTGTGGGGGGCCTGGGGATTCAGGTGAGGAATAATAGCACCTTCCTGCCCATGTCCTTTCCCGAGTCCGTCAGAGGCTGGCAGTCGACTTGGTTCTACTGCCAGGTCCAGTCGACGCCAGGGCAGTCGAGTGGACTCCCTCCGTTCACCATGGACCGAGTGAACAAGCCCTCCCCTCTGAAGCTGATTCCGGAGGAGAAAGCCGACGTGAAGATGTTGATGGAGCGCGTGGTGCAGCTGGTTCGGGAGGGTGTGACAGGCATGGACCTCTTGGAGGTTTTCCTCAAGCGTCGCATCCAGCCTCTCCAGTTCCGGAGCCACTGCATGTGGTTGTACTGTGGGCCCGAAGACGAGACTAGAGTCCATCCAGAAGAAGTCGACGACGCCACTCTGGAAAGATGGATGGTAGCCGTTACCGGAAACAGGGACAACCCGCGCGGAGCCAGAAGGATTCCTCCACTCGACCACAACAGCGACCCAAACAAGGTACACTTGCTCTGCTTTCCATTGTGCCCTTGTCGTATTCATTTCTGCTAACCCTGCCGACTGGTCGACTGATCCTTGTTTGGGCGTCTGCTAGGCCTTCACCGAGCTGTATTCGATGCCCAATGGGGCACAAGCTTCGACTGAGGAAGGCGAGGCGAGCGGGGGCGAGGCGAGCGGGGGCGAGAGCCAGGAAGAGGAGGAATGGGACTCGGATGCTGCAGGGGATGATGACGACGATGACAACGATGAAGGTGATGAAGATGACATCGAGGACGAGGAAGAAGAGGAGGAGGAGGTCGTTCCACCGCGCTCAGAAAGGCGGTCGAAGCTTGTCCACGACCCTTCGACCGAACGTGGTAAGGGGGTTGCGACCGCCACTCAGTCGACCAAGCGCCCTCGGACCACCTCTCCGGCGCCGACTGAAAAGGCGCCGAAGCAGCCCAGGGCGGCCTCATCGAAGCCGACCAAGCTCCTGCCGAAGATGAAGGTGTCCATCCCCACCATATCAGGGTAATTGTGTTGCTCATATTTTCTTATTCTTGTGCGAACTTTATCTTTGGTCGACGCTGAGGTTAGTCGACTGATCCTTTGGAGTTGCAGTGCTGCTACCTCTGAGACTTCGGCCCGGGCCGATGACCACGAGATGGAGGATGCAGCAACTTCGAATCCAGGTACTGTGTTCTTAATACCATTCTTAGTCGACTGACTCGCGATCTCTGATCCTGATCCTTCTCCGCAGCTCCACCCAACACCGTTATCGATCTTCCTGATGATGATGAGGATGAAGAGCCGCTGAAGCACAGGAGGAGTCGGAAAGCGTCCGCCAGTAAGGTGCCTCAGGATGTGCCGGCGCCTGAAATTCTGACTGTGGAGGAAGAGCACACCACTCGACACACGGTGACCTTCGCGAATCCACTGACGAGTGCTCAGCAGCCTTCCCTCTTCATGACGCACCACGTCCCAGAGGACCAAGCTGGCGCAGCGAAGGAGGCGATACGCCAGGCGGGACTCATGATGGAGCAGCTGAAGACCATCCGGGACGCGAGCCAGGCAGCCTATGACGCCAGTTCTGCCCTCCAAAGCAATGTCCAGGTCAGTCGACCGCTGTTTGTTCTGTTGGATATGCTACCAAAAACTTTTCTTTTCCGGAATTTATATTAGTCGCCCGCTGGGTGTGTCGAATAAACTCCGTGTTAGCGGGGGCACGCTGAGTGCACCCGCTGGGTGTAGTCCCCAAGGCTAAGGTCGACTGCTGGCAGTCGGCCTTAGGCTTTATGATGTCAATCTTTCTGACAGTCGACCGGTCGACTGGATTTCGCAAACCGGTGGGGGCACGCTGAGTGCACCCACTGGGTGTAGTCCCCAAGGCTAAGGTCGACTGCTGGCAGTCGGCCTTAGGCTTTATGATGTCAATCTTTCTGTCAGTCGACTGGTCGACTGGATTTCGCAAACCGGTGGGGGCACGCTGAGTGCACCCACTGGGTGTAGTCCCCGAGACTGTGGTCGACTGCTTGCAGTTGATCACAGTCTTAGAGAATGCGTCTCGCACACTGTTTTTTTTTTTTGAGGTCGACTGGTCGACTTTGTCTTCAACAGGATTAGTGGGGGCACGCTGAGTGCACCCACTGGGTGTAGTCCCCGAGACTATGGTCGAATGCTTGTATTCGGCTGTAGTCTTAGAAACGTGTGGTTTTCCCTTTTTCACTCGGAAGTGAGTTACATTTGACGTTTAGTCGATTGGTTCTTCGCAGAACTCCTGTGATCTTGTGGCTCGCTACTCAGAGCTGGAACAAAAACATACTCAAGTCGAGCTGAGCTTGAAGCTGGTTCAGGAGAAGCTGACAAAGGCAAAGGAGGAGACCGAAGGTATGTTTGGTGAGACCCTGACGACTGCTTTTCCCCTTGCTTGTTTCGGCATCTGATCTCGCTGTAACTTGCAGGTAAGGTAAGGGAGGCCCAGCAGAAGAAAGACCTTGAGCTAGCTGAGAAGATCAAGCTTGCTGACGAGAAGTTAGCTTCAGTCACCAAGCTCGAACAAGACAATACCAATCTGAAAACTGCTCTTGGGATTGCCAACAAGGAAGTCAGTCGACTGAGAACTGACAAAGCTGCCTTGACCGACCAAGTCAACAAATTGACTGAGAAGAAAACTGAACTGGAGGCCTTCCTGAGTGGCCTTGCCAAGAAGCTGTTTCTTATGCTTGAAGGTAAACCTCCATGTTTGGCAAATATTTCCAACTGTGGCTTCTTCCATTCGACTATCCCCTTGACTTAGTGATCACCCTTGCAGAATTTTGTCAAAACTTTGAAGAGGAAACCAGCCGACTGGAGCCAAACCTTGACCCCGTCAATTCTCCAGTGAACGACAAAGTTGCCATGGATGTTTTCCGACTGGAGTCTCGTGTCGCAGCTGTCGTGGACTATCTCGCAAGGCTGAAGGCCGCCACATCTCGCATCGACTCGACGCTCTGGCCTGAGGAGACACTTCAGAATGACCTTGAGTCGCTGATGGCTCGCTTGAACGCGATCCCTGGTCGAGTGCAGGAGTGGAAGAAGTCCTCGGCTCGGTGTGGTGCAGATGTCGCTCTGTGTCTGGCCCGAGTCCACTGCAAAGATGCACGAGAGGAGAAGCTGGCGGCCCTTCGGGTGGCCAATACTAAGAAGCACGACTTCAGGTCCTTTATGGAGACTTTCCTTGCAGCTGCCACTCGGATCGCCGACGGAATTGACCTTGATGAATTTGTTGCACCTTCCAGCCCTCCACAGGAGGGGTAAAAAACTTCTTCTGGCTCGACACTTTAAATTTGCCTCGGTATGCCGAGTGGAATTGTAACCGACAAACCTTAACAGGCTTGACGCCTGAGCACTTTCGGTTCCTTTAGATATCGATTCAAACTTGAATTTGGCGCTTGAACATGATTGCCTTCGGCTCAAAATGTCTTTTGCAGGTTCAAAGCAAGGTGCCTGTGCTTAGGCGAGTGCTTGGACTGCAGCTAAGCCTCCGAGTGAGATTGTCACTCTTCACTCGGTAGGATTTTTGTAACTTAGGCGAGCGCAGGGCTGCAGCTAAGCCCCCGAGTGAGAGGGTTGCTCTCCACTCGGTAAGATTTTTATAACTTAGGCGAGCACGAGGCTGCAGCTAAGCCTCCGAGTGGAAGGCTGGCTTACCACTCGGTAGGATTTTTATAACTTAGGCGAGCACGAGGCTGCAGCTAAGCCTCCGAGTGAGAGGATCGCTCTTCACTCGGTAGGATTTTCACAACTTAGGCGAGTGCTTGGACTGCAGCTAAGCCTCCGAGTGAGAGGGTTGCTCTTCACTCGGTAGGATTTTCACAACTTAGGCGAGTGCTTGGACTGCAGCTAAGCCCCCGAGTGAGAGGGTTGCTCTTCACTCGGTAGGATTTTTATAACTTAGGCGAGTGCTTGGACTGCAGCTAAGCCCCCGAGTGAGAGGATCGCTCTACACTCGGTAGGATTTTCATAAACTTAGTGTGAGTAGTTTACCTCAGACCTTCGGGTCCATAGTTAGTACTCCCTCCGTTCTAAATTACTCGTCGCAGAAACGGATGTATCTACAACTAAAATACATCTAGATACATCCATACCTGCGACAAGTAATTTGGGACGGAGGGAGTAGCTAGATGGCTTCTTCTCTCTTTTTGGATCTCAATACAAAGTTCTCCCCCTCTCTTGTGAAGATCTATTCGATGTAATCTTCTTTTTGCGGTGTGTTTATTGAGACCGATGAATTGTGGGTTTATGTTCAAGTCTATCGATGAATAATATTTGAATCTTCTCTGAATTCTTTTATGTATGATTGGTTATCTTTGCAAGTCTCTTCGAATTATTCGTTTGGTTTGGCCGACTAGATTGGTAGTTCTTGCCATGGGAGAAGTGCTTAGCTTTGGGTTCGATCTTGCGGTGTCCTTTCCTAGTGACAGAAGGGGCAGCAAGGCACGTATTGTATCGTTGCCACCGAGGATAACAAGATGGGGTTTATTTCATATTGCATGAATTTATATCTCTACATCATGTCATCTTGCTTAAGGCGTTACTCTGTTTTTAACTTAATACTTTAGATGCATGCTGGATAGCGGTCGATGTGTGGAGTAATAGTAGTAGATGCAGAATCGTTTCGGTCTACTTGTCACGGACGTGATGCCTATATACACGATCATGCCTAGATATTCTCATAACTATACTCAATTCTGTCAATTGTTTAACAGTAATTTGTTCACCCACCGTAGAATACTTATGCTCTTGAGAGAAGCCACTAGTGAAACCTATGGCCCCCGGGTCTATTCTCATCATATCAATCTCCATCACTTTATCTTGTTTTGCTTTTTTACTTTGCCTTTACTTTTCACTTGCATCTTTATACCAAAAATACCAAAAATATTATATCTATCAGATCTCACTCTCGTAAGTGACTGTGTAGGGATTGACAACCCCTAATCGCGTTGGTTGCGAGTAGCTATCGTTTTGTGTAGGTACAAGGGACTTGAGTGTGGCCTCCTACTGGATTGATACCTTGGTTCTCAAAAACTGAGGGAAATACTTATGCTACTCTGCTGCATCATCCTTTCCTCTTCGGGGAAATCCAACGCAAGCTCAAGAGGTAGCAAGAAGAATTTCTGGCGCCGTTGCCGGGCAGTCTACGCAAAAAGTCAACATACCAAGTACCCATCACAATCCCTATCTCTCACATTACATTATTTGCCATTTGCCTCTCGTTTCCTCTCCCCCCAATTCACCCTTGCCGTTTTATTCGCCCTCTCTCTCTATCCTCCCTCTCTATTTGCCTCTTTTGCCAGTTTGCTTTTGTTTGCTCGTGTGCTAGTTTATTTGCTTGTTTGTCGCGATGGCTCAAGATACTACCAAATTGTGTGACTTCACCAATACCAATAATAATGATTTCCTTAGCACTCTGGTTGCTCCTCTTGCCAATACTGAATCTTGTGAAATCAATGTTGCTTTGTTGAATCTGGTTATGAAAAATCAATTCGCCGGCCTTCCTAGTGAAGATGCCGCTACTCATCTGAATAGCTTCGTTGATTTATGCGATATGCAAAAGAAAAGGGATGTCAATAATGATGTCGTTAAATTGAAGATATTTCCTTTTTCGCTTAGAGATCATGCTAAAGCTTGGTTTTCGTCTTTGCCTAAAAATAGTATTGATTCCTGGAATAAGTGCAAAGATGCTTTTATCTCTAAGTATTTCCCTCCCGCTAAGATCATCTCTCTTAGAAACGATATTATGAACTTTAAACAACTTGATCTTGAGCATGTTGCACAAGCTTAGGAGGGAATGAAATTAATGATACGTAATTGCCCTACTCATGGTTTGAATTTGTGGATGATTATACAAATTTTTTATGCCGGATTGAATTTTGCTTCTAGAAATGTTTTAGATTCGGCCGCGGGAGGTACTTTTATGGAAATCACTTTAGATGAAGCTACTAAACTCCTAGATAATATTATGGTTAATTATTCTCAATGGCATACTGAAAGAACTTCTAATAAAAAAGTGCATGCGATAGAAGAAATCAATGTGTTGAGTGGAAAGATGGATGAACTTATGAAATTATTTGCTACTAAGAGTGTTTCTTCTGATCTTAATGATATGCCTTTGTCTACTTTGATTGATAATAATAATGAATCTATGGATGTGAATTTTGTTGGTAGGAATAATTTTGATAACAACACTTATAGAGGGAATTTTAATCCTAGGCCATATCCTAGTAATCCTTCTAATATTTTTGGGAATTCCTACAACAACTCTTATGGAAATTATAATAAGATGCCCTCTGAATTTGAGAATAGTGTTAAAGAGTTTATGAATTCACAAAAGAATTTTAATGCTTTGCTTGAAGAGAAATTGCTTAAAGTTGATGAATTGGCTAGGAACGTTGATAGAATTTCTCTTGAGGTTGCTTCTTTAAAGCTTAGATCTATTCCTCCTAAGCATGATATCAATGAGTCTCTCAAATCCATGATAATTTCCATTGATGAGTGCAAGGAAAGAACCGCTAGGATGCGTGCTACCAAAGATGCCTTTATTAAAGCGTGTTCTTCCAATTCCTATGAAAATCAAGATGAAGACCAAAAGTTATTGATGTGTCTCCTATTAAATCTTTGTTTTGCAATATGAATCTTGATGAAACTGAATATGATCTTCCTTTACCTAGAAGGCGTTCTAAAAATTCGGAGTATTTAGATCTTTATGATGAAATTAATGAAAGTGGGATTGAAAGAAATAAAAATCTAGACGTTGCTAAACCCACTATATTGGATTTAAAGGAATTTAATTATGAAAGTTGCTCTTTAATTGATTGTATTTCCTTGTTGCAATCCGTGCTAAATTCTCCACATGCTTATAGTCAAAAGAAAGCCTTCACCGAACATATTGTTGATGCCTTGATGCAATCTTATGAAGAAAAACTTGAGTTGAAAGTTTCTATCCCTAGAAAACTCTATGATGAATGGGAACCAACTATTAAAATTAAAATTAAAGATCATGAGTTTTATGCTTTGTGTGATTTGGGTGCTAGTGTCTCCACTATCCCCAAAACTTTGTGTCATTTGCTAGATTTCCGTAATTTTGATGATTGCTCTCTAAACTTGCATCTTGCGGATTCTACTATTAAGAAACCTATGGGAAGGATTAATGATGTTCTTATTGCTGCAAATAGAAATTATGTGCCCGTAGATTTCATTGTTCTTGATATAGATTGCAATCCTTCTTGCCCTATTATTCTTGGTAGACCTTTCCTTAGAACGGTTGGTGCGATTATTGATATGAAGGAAGGGAATATTAGATTTAAATTTCCATTAAAAAGGGCATGGAACACTTTCCAAGAAAGAAAATAAATTTCCATATGAAACTATCATGAGAGCCACTTATGGATTGCCTACCAAAGATGGCAATACCTAGATCTATCTTTGCTTCTTATGCCTAGCTAGGGGCGTTAAACGATAGCGTTTGTTGGGAGGCAACCCAATTTTATTTTTATTCCTTGCTTTTTTCTCCTGTTTAGTAATAAATAAATTATTTAGACTCTGTTTTGGTTGTGTTTTTTGTGTTTAATTAGTGTTTGTGCCAAGTAGAACCGTTGGGAAGACTTGGGGAAAGTCTTGTGAACTTGTTGTAAAAAACAGAAACTTTAGCATTCACGAGGACTGCTGTCATTTTTATTTGGAGAGTGCTATTTAGTTAATTCTATTTGCACATGATTAATAAATAAATACCTCACGTCCAGCAATTTATTTTAGAATTTTTGGGGTTCCAGATATTGCGCTAGCTACAGATTACTACAGACTGTTCTGTTTTTGACAGATTCTGTTTTTCGTGTGTTGTTTGCTTATTTTGATGAATCTATGGTTAGTAAAATAGTTTATAATCCATACAGAAGTTGGAATAAAGTAGGTTTAACACCAATATAAATAAAGAATGAATTTATTACAGTACCTTGAAGTGGTTTTTTGTTTTCTTTCGCTAACGGAGCTCACGAGTTTTCTACTTTAAGTTTTGTGTTGTGAAGTTTTCAAGTTTTGGGTGAATTCTTGTGATGGATTATGGAACAAGGAGTGGCAAGAGACTAAGCTTGGGGATGCCCATGGCA
This sequence comes from Triticum aestivum, assembly GCF_018294505.1. Lineage (NCBI taxonomy): Eukaryota > Viridiplantae > Streptophyta > Magnoliopsida > Poales > Poaceae > Triticum > Triticum aestivum. The sequence goes on along the minus strand of NC_057800.1, from coordinate 223,665,783 downwards.
CCCCCAAGATAATCCAAGGACACCAAAAAGTCAAAGCTTGGTGATGCCCCGGAAGGCATCCCCTCTTTCGTCCACTCCCATCGGTAATTTACTTGGAGCTATATTTTTATTCACCAACATGATATGTGTTTTGCTTGGGGCGTCTTGTATTATTTGTGTCTTTTATTCTTAGTATGCCACAATCATCCTTGTTGTACACACCTTTTGAGAGAGCCATACATGAATTAGAATTTGATAGAATACTATATGTGCTTCACTTATATCTTTTGAGCTAAGTAGTTTTGCTCTATGTGCTTCACTTATATCTTTTGAGCGTTATAATTTTGCTCTATGTGCTTCACTTAGAATTTTTAGAGCACGGTGGTGGATTTGTTTTAAAGAAACTATTGATCTCTCATGCTTCACTAAAATTATTTTGAGAGTCTTAATAGCATGGTAATTTGCTTAATAATAACATGCTTGGTATTCAAGATTTGTGAAACTTTCTTTTGAGTGTGTTGAATACTAAGAAAAGTTGGATGCTTGATAATTGTTTTGAGATATGGAGGTAGTAATATCAAAGTCATGCCAGTAGAGTAATTGTGAATTTGAGAAGTGCTTGAGTTAAAGTTTGCAAGTCTCGTAGCATGCACGTATGGTAAACGTTATGCAACAAATTTAAAACATGAGGTGTTATTTGATTGTCCTCCTTATGAGTGGCGGTCGGGGACGAGCGATGGTCTTTTCCTACCAATCTATCCCCCTAGGAGCATGCGCGTAATACTTTAGTTTTTGATGGCTTGTAGATTTTTGCAATAAGTATATGAGTTCTTTATGACAAATGTTGAGTCTATGGATTATACGCACTCTCACCCTTCCATCCTTGCTAGCCTCTTCGGTACCGTGCATTGCCCTTTCTCACATCGAGAGTTGGTGTAAACTTCGCCGGTGCATCCAAACTCCGTGATATGATACACTCTGTCACACATAAACCTCCTTATATCTTCCTCAAAACAGCCACCATACCTACCTATTATGGCATTTCCATAGCCATTCCGAGATATATTGCCATGCAACTTTCCACCATCCAGTTTATCATGACGCATCATCATTGTCATATTGCTTTGCATGATCATGTAGTTGACATCGTATTTGTGGCAAAGCCACCGTTCATAATTTTTCATACATGTCGCTCTTGATTCATTGCATATCCCGGTACACCGTCGGAGGCATCCGTATAGAGTCATACTTTGTTCTAGTATCGAGTTGTAATCATTGAATTGTAAATAAATAGAAGTGTGACGATCATCATTAATAGAGCATTGTCCCAAATAAAAAAAAACAGAAAGGCCAAAGAAAAAAAGAAGGCCCAAAAAAAGAAAATAAATAAAAAGGGGCAATGCTACTATCCTTTTTCCGCACTTGTGCTTCAAAGTAGTACCATGTTCTTCATATAGCGAGTCTCATATATTGTGCTTCAAAGTAGCACCATGTTTTTCATATAGAGAGTCTCTTGAGTTATCATTTTCATATACTAGTGGGAATTTTTCATTATAGAATTTGGGTTGTATATTCCAACAATGGGCCTCCTCAAGTGCCCTAGGTCTTCGTGAGCAAGCAAGTTGGATGCACACCCACTAGTTTCTTTTTTTGAGCTTTCATACATTTATAGCTCTAGTGCATCCGTTGCATGACAATCCCTACTCCTTGCATTAACATCAATCGATGGGCATTTCCCTAGCCCATTGATTAGCCTCGTTGATGTGAGACTTTCTCCTTTCTTGTCTTCTCCACATAACCCCCATCATTATTCTATTCCACCCATAGTGCTATATCCATGGCTCGTGCTCATGTATTGCGTGAAAGTTTATGAGTTTGAAATTATTAAGTTGTGGAACAATTGCTTGGCTTGTCATTGGGGTTGTGCATGATGAGAGCATTCTTGTGTGACGAAAATGGAGCATGACTAAACTATATGATTTTGTAGGGATGAACTTTCTTTGGCCATGTTACTTTAAGAAAACATAATTGCTTTGTTGGTTTGCTTGAAGTATTATTATTTTTATGTCAATATGAACTTTTGTCTTGAATCTTCCTAATCTGAATATTCATACCACAATTAAGAAGATTTGCATTGCAATTATGCCAAGTAGCACTCCGCATCAAAAATTCTCTTTTTATCATTTACCTACTCGAGGACGAGCAGGAATTAAGCTTGGGGACGCCTGATACGTCTCCAACGTATCTATAATTTTTGATTGCTCCATGGTATATTATCTACTGTTTTGGACTATATTGGGCTTTATTTCCCACTTTTATATTATTTTTTGGACTAACCTATTAACCGGAGGCCCAGCCCAGAATTGCTGTTTTTTTGCCTATTTCAGTGTTTCGAAGAAACGGAATATCAAACGGAGTCCAAACGGAATAAAATCTTCGGGAACGTGATTTTCTCACCGAACGTGATCCAGGAGACTTGGACCCTGCTCCAAGGAACAAATGAGGCGGTCACGAGGGTGGGGGCGCACCCCCTGCCTCGTGGGCCCCTCAGAGCTCCACCGACGTACTCCTTCCTCCTATATATACCTACGTACCCCCAAACGACCAGAACAGGAGCCAAAAACCTAATTCCACCGCCGCAACTTTTTGTATCCACGAGATCCCATCTTGGGGCCTGTTCCGGAGCTCCGCCGGAAGAGGGCCGTCATCACGGAGGGCTTCTACATCATCATAGCCTCTCCGATGAAGTGTGAGTAGTTTGCCTCAGACCTTCGGGTCCATAGTTAGTAGCTACATGACTTCTTTTCTCTTTTTGGATCTCAATACAAAGTTCTCCCCCCTCTCTCGTGGAGATCTATTCGATGTAATCTTCTTTTTGCGGTGTGTTTGTTGAGACCGATGAATTGTGGGTTTATGTTCAAGTCTATCTATGAATAATATTTGAATCTTCTCTGAATTCTTTTATGTATGATTGGTTATCTTTGCAAGTCTCTTCGAATTATCCGTTTGGTTTGGCTGACTAGATTGGTAGTTCTTGCCATGGGAGAAGTGCTTAGCTTTGGGTTCGATCTTGCGGTGTCCTTTCCCAGTGACAGAAGGGGTAGCAAGGCACGTATTGTATCGTTGCCACCGAGGATAACAAGATGGGGTTTATTTCATATTGCATGAATTTATCTCTCTACATCATGTCATCTTGCTTAAGGCGTTACTCTGTTTTTAACTTAATACTCTAGATGCATGTTGGATAGCGGTCGATGAGTGGAGTAATAGTAGTAGATACAGAATCATTTCGGTCTACTTGTCACGGACGTGATGCCTATATACATGATCATGCCTAGATATTCTCATAACTATGCTCAATTTTGTCAATTGCTCAACAGTAATTTGTTCACCCACCGTAGAATACTTATGCTCTTGAGAGAAGCCACTAGTGAAACCTATGGCCCCAGGGTCTATTCTCATCATATCAATCTCCATCACTTTAATCTTGTTTTGCTTTTTACTTTGCCTTTACTTTTCACTTGCATCTTTATACCAAAAATACCAAAAATATTATATGTATCAGATCTCACTCTCGTAAGTGACCGTGAAGGGATTGACAACCCCTAATCGCGTTGGTTGCGAGTAGCTATCGTTTTGTGAAGGTACAAGGTACTTGAGCATGGCCTCCTACTGGATTGATACCTTGGTTCTCAAAAACTGAGGGAAATACTTACGCTACTCTGCTGCATCATCCTTTCCTGTTCAGGGAAATCCAACGCAAGCTCAAGAGGTAGCAATTTGTCACGGCAGATGTCCTTAGTGTCAGGACTTAGTCGCGAGGCCAACCAATCTATGTGGTAGCTTGAGAGGGGTTGAGCAGAATCGAGAGACGCAACATAAGACAAGGATTTAGACAGCTTCGGGCCCCGGGAAACATCATCTGATAAGAACCCTACATGCTTATTGTGGCTAGATCTCATTATGCTCATGAGAGAGTCGCCGCGTAAGCCGGCTCCCCCTTTGTGTCTTGCCCTAGAGATTATTTTCTCTCCCTCTCTGGGGAGCCCTGCCCCTCCTTATATATGTTGAAGGGGCGGGTTACATGTGGAGTCCTAGTAGGACTAGGAATAGTCTATCCTTTCTTACAAGTTGAATACAACTCCGGGTCTTGCTTCCTCGCAAAGGAAATATTCGTCATCCCTTTCCTCTTAAGCCGGCCCACCAGAGTATAAGTCGGCCTGCTGGGCCTTGGAGCTTGTCGTCCGTCTGATCCGCCCGCCGGGTCTCCAATGAGTCACAATGTCCAGGCGGGTTACATGTAAACCACTATGTCCGGGCGGATCGCCAGTGAGTCGCCAAGCTCCAGCCAGGTCTCTGGTGAGTCGCCAAGCCCGACCGGGTCATGATTCCAGCTAGGTCATACCGTGGGGTATATCCCCGACAGGATATAAACTTCCAACTCAAGTTTTCTTCATAAGATTGCATCAAAGCATCAATGATATGTTTGGTAAAAGCTTTATTTTGACTATAAGCATGAGGAGAATTTAGCACGGATTGCAACAAGGAAATACAATCTATCAAAAAGCAATTATCATAATTAAATTCCTTGAAATCCAACATAGTAGGTTCATTAACATCTAGAGTTTTGATCTCTTCAATCCCACTTTTATCAAATTTAGCATCAAGATCTAAAAACTCTGAATTTTTGGGACACCTTCTAAGTAAAGGTGGATCATATTCAGTACCATCATTATCAAGATTCATATTGCAAAACAAAGATTTAATAGGGGACACATCAATAACTTTTAGATCTTCATCTTTATTATCATGGAAACTAGAAGAACACGCTCTTATAAAGGAATATTTCTTAGCACGCATCCTAGCGGTTCTTTCTTTGCACTCATCAATGGAAATTCTCATGGCTTTGAGAGACTCATTGATATCATGCTTAGGTGGAATAGATCTAAGTTTCAAAGAATCAACATCAAGAGAAATTCTATCAACGTTCCTAGCCAACTCATCAATCTTAAGCAATTTTTCTTCAATCAAGGCATTGACTTTTGCAAAGTAATAAATTATTTAATATTAGATTCAAAATAAGAGGGCATCTTATTATAATTTCCATAATAATTGTTGTAGGAATTACCATAATTATTAGAGGAATTGCTAGGATAAGGCCTAGGATTAAAGTTTCCTCTATACGCATTGTTACCAAAATTGTTCCTACCAACAAAATTCACATCCATAGATTCATTATTATTCTCAATCAAAGTAGAAAAAGGCATATCATTAGGATCAGAAGAAACACTTTTATTAGCAAATAATTTCATAATTTCATCCATCTTTCCACTAAAAACATTAATTTCTTCTATCGCATGCACTTTCTTATTAGTAGATCTTTCAGTGTGCCATTGAGAATAATTAACCATAATATTATCTAGGAGTTTAGTAGCTTCTCCTAAAGTGATTTCCATAAAAGTACCTCCCGCGGCCGAATCTAAAAGATTTCTAGAAGAAAAATTCAATCCGGCATAAAAATTTTGTATAATCATCCACAAATTCAAACCATGCGTAGGGCAATTATGTATCATTAATTTCATCCTCTCCCAAGCTTGTGCAACATGTTCATGATCAAGTTGCTTAAAATTCATAATATCGTTTCTAAGAGAGATGATCTTAGCGGGAGGAAAATACTTAGAGATAAAAGCATCTTTGCACTTATTCCAAGAATCAATACTATTTTTAGGCAAAGATGAAAACCAAGCTTTAGCATGATCTCTAAGCGAAAAAGGAATAGCTTCAATTTAACAATAACATTGTCCACATCTTTCTTCTTTTGCATATCACACAAATCAACGAAGCTATTTAGATGGGTAGAGGCATATTCACTAGGAAGGCTGGAAAACGAATCTTTCATGACAAGATTCAGCAAGGCAGCATTAATTTCACAAGATTCAGCATCGGTAAGAGGAGCAATCGGAGTGCTAATAAAATCATTGTTGTTGGTATTGGTAAAGTCACACAATTTAGTGTTATCTTGAGCCATCGTGACAAGCAAGCAATCCAACACACAAGCAAACGAGGAACGGGCAAAAAAAGAGGCAAATAGAGAAAGAGAGGGAGGATAGAGAGAGAGAGAGAGGGCGAATAAAACGGCAAGGGTGAAGTGGGGGAGAAGAAAACGAGAGGCGAATGAAAAATAATGTAATGCGGGAGATAAGGGTTTGTGATGGGTACTTGGTATGTTGACTTTTGCATAGACCTCCCCGGCAACGGCGCCAGAAATCCTTCTTGCTACCTCTTGAGCACTTGTGTTGGTTTTCCCATGAAGAGGAAAGGGTGGTGCAGCAAAGTAGCGTAAGTATTTCCCTCAGTTTTTGAGAACCAAGGTATCAATCCAGTAGGGGCTATGCGCCAGTCCCTCGCACCTACACAAAACAAATAAATCTTCGCAACCAACGCGATAAGGGGTTGTCAATCCCTACACGGTCACTTACGAGAGTGAGATCTGATAGATATGATAAGATAATATTTTTGGTATTTTTATGATAAAGATGCAAAGTAAAATAAAAGGCAATGAAAATAATGAAGTATTGGAAGATTAATATGATGAAGATAGACCCGGGGGGCATAGGTTTCACTAGTGGTTTCTCTCAAGAGCATAAGTATTTTACGGTGGGTGAACAAATTACTGTTGAGCAATTGATAGAATTGAGCATAGTTATGAGAATATCTAGGTATGATCATGTATATAGGCATCACGTCCAAGACAAGTAGACCAACTCCTGCCTGCATCTACTACTATTACTCCACACATCGACCGCTATCCAGCATGCATCTAGAGTATTAAGTTCATAAGAACAGAGTAATGCCTTAAGCAAGTTGACATGATGTAGAGGGATAAATTCATGCAATATGATGTAAACCCCATCTTGTTATCCTCGATGGCAACAATACAATACATGCATTGTTGCCCCTATTGTCACTGGGAAAGGACACCGCAAGATTGAACCCAAAGCTAAGCACTTCTCCCATTGCAAGAAAGATCAATCTAGTAGGCCAAACCAAACTGATAATTTGAAGAGACTTGCAAAGATAACCAATCATACATAAAAGAATTCAAAGAAGATTCAAATATTGTTCATAGATAAACTTGATCATAAACCCACAATTCATCGGTCTCAACAAACACACCGCAAAAGAAGATTACATCGAATAGATCTCCACAAGAGAGGGGGAGAACTTTGTATTGAGATCCAAAAAGAGAGAAGAAGCCATCTAGCTAATAACTATGGACCCGAAGGTCTGAGGTAAACTACTCACACTTCATCGGAAGGGCTATGGTGTTGATGTAGAAGCCCTCCGTGATCGATGCCCCCTCCGGCGGAGCTCCGGAACAGGCCCCAAGATGGGATCTCGTGGATACAGAAAGTTACGGTGGTGGAATTAGGGTTTTGGCTCCATATCTGATCGTTTGGGGGTATGTAGGTATATATAGGAGGAAGAAGTATGTCGGTGGAGCAACAGGGGGCCCACGAGGGTGGAGGGCACGCCTGGGGGGGTAGGCGCGCCCCCCTACCTCGTGGCTTCCCTGTTGGTTGCTTGACGTAGGGTCCAAGTCTCGTCGATCTTGTTCGTTCCAAAAATCACGTTCCCGAAGGTTTCATTCCGTTTGGACTCTGTTTGATATTCCTTTTCTTCGAAACCCTGAAATAGGCAAAAAAAACAGCAATTCTGGGCTGGGCCTCCGGTTAATAGGTTAGTCCCAAAAATAATATAAAAGTGTATAATAAAGCATAATAATGTCCAAAACAGAAGATAATATAGCATGGAGCAATCAAAAATTATAGATATGTTGGAGACGTATCACGCGCCCTCCATCCTCGTGGCCAGGTGGATGCCCCCTGCTGTGTTCTTAGTGCCAAATATTCTCTAATATTCCAGAAAAAATCATATTTAAATTTCAGGGCATTTGGAGAACTTTTATTTTCAGGGTATTTTTATATTGAATGGATAGTTCAGATAAGAGACAGAAAATACTATTTTTATTTTATTTAATATTAATAACAAAAAGTAAAAGGAGGGTACAAAGAGTTGTGTTTTCTAAATTCATCCATCTCATGATCATCAAAAGGAATCCATTAACAAGGTTGATCAAGTCTTGTTAACAAACTCATTCCGAATAACATGGAACCGGAGAATTTTCGAATAACACTAGGTTACCTCAACGGGGATATGCACATCCCCAAAAATAAGAATATCATATTTCTTCTTGACAGTAGGAAGAGGAAATTCAAAACCTCCAAAAATAATGGATGGAATTTTTCCAATAGAATTAATATTGTGGACTTGAGGTTGTTTCCTCGGAAAGTGTACCGTATGCTCATTGCCATTAACATGAAAAGTGGCATTGCCTTTGTTGCAATCAATAACAGCCCCTGCAGTATTCAAAAAGGGTCTTCCAAGAATAATGGACATACTATCGACCTCGGGAATATCAAGAATAACAAAGTCCGTTAAAATAGTAACGTTTGCAACCACAACAGGCACATCCTCACAAATACCGACAGGTATAGCAGTTGATTTATCAGCCATTTGCAAAGATATTTCAGTAGGTGTCAACTTATTCAAATCAAGTCTATGATATAAAGAGAGAGGCATAACACTAACACCGGCTCCAAGATCACATAAAGCAGTTTTAACATAGTTTCTTTTAATGGAGCATGGTATAGTGGGTTCTCCTGGATCTCCAAGTTTCTTTGGTATTCCACCCTTAAAAGTATAATTAGCAAGCATGGTGGAAATTTCAGCTTTCGGTATCTTTCTTTTATTAGTAACAATTTCTTTCATGTACTTAGCATAAGGATTCATTTTAAGCATATCAATTAATTGCATACGCAAAAAGATAGGTCTAATCATTTCAGCAAAGCGCTCAAAATCCTCATCGTACTTTTTGTTGGATGGTTTGGGAGGAAAAGGCATGGGTTTTTGAACCCAAGGCTCTCTTTCCTTACCGTGTTTCCTAGCAACAAAGTCTCTCTTATCATAACGTTGATTATTTGATTGTGGGTTATCAAGATCAACAACAGGTTCCATTTCTATATCATTATCATTGCTAGGTTGAGCATCAACATGAACATTATCATTAACATTATCACTAGTTTCAGGTTCATTACCAGATTGTGTTTCAGCATCAGAAGTAGAAATATCATTTGGATTCTCAGGTGTTTCAGCAATAGGTTCACTAGAAGCATGCAAAGTCCTGTCATTTTTCTTTTTCTTCCTTTTAGAAGGACTAGGTGCATCTATATTATTTCTCTGAGAATCTTGCTCAATTCTCTTAGGGTGGCCTTCAGGATACAAAGGTTCCTCAGTCATCTTACTAGTTCTAGTAGCCACCCTAGCAGCATAATCATTATTCTTACTATTCAATTAATTGAGCAAATCATTTTGAGCTTTAAGTACTTGTTATACTTGAGTGGTAACCATAGAAGCATGTTTACTAATAATTTTAAGTTCACCTTTAACATTAGCCATATAATCACCCAAGTGTTCAAGCATATCAGCACTACATTTTAATTCTCTACCAAAATAAGCATTGAAGTCTTCTTGCTTAACCATAAACTTATCAAACTCATCTAAGCATGGGCTAGCAAACTTAGTAAATGGGATTTCAGCTTTATCATATCTATAGAGAGAATTTACCTTTACTACCTGTGTCGGGTTATCAAGACCATGTATTTCTTCAATAGGAGGTAATTTCTTAACATCTTCAGCTTTAATACCCTTTTGTTTCATGGATTTCTTTGCCTCTTGCATATCTTCAGGACTGAGAAATAGAACACCTCTTTTCTTCGGAGTTGGTTTAGGAATAGGCTCAGGAGTTGGCTCAGGAAGTGTCCAATTATTTTCATTAGTCAACATATTATTCAATAGAATTTCAGCTTCATCCGGTGTTCTTTCCCTGAAAACAGAACCAACACAACTATCCAGGTAATCTCTAGAAGCATCGGCGAGTCCATTATAAAAGATATCAAGTATTTCATTTTTCTCAAGAGGATGATCAGGCAAAGCATTAAGTAATTGGAGAAGCCTCCCCCAAGCTTATGGGAGACTCTCTTCTTCAATTTGCACAAAATTATGTATATCCCTTAAAGCAACTTGTTTCTTATGAGCGGGGAAATATTTAGCAGAGAAGTAACAAATCATATCCTGGGGACTACGCACACAACCAGGCTCAAGAGAATTAAACCATATCTTAACATCACCCTTTAATGAGAACAGAAATATTTTAAGGATATAAAAGTAACAAGTTCTCTCATCATTAGTGAACAGGGTGGCTATATCATTTAATTTAGTAAGATGTGTCACAACAGTTTCAGATTCATAGCCATAAAAGAATCAGATCCAACCAAAGTAATTATATCAGGATCAACAGAGAATTCATAATCCTTATTAGTAACACAGATAGGTGAGTAGCAAAAGCAGGGTCAGGTTTCATTCTACCATTAAGGGATTGCTGCTTCCATTTAGCTAATAACCTCTTTAGATCATATGTATCATTGCAAGCTAAAATAGCTCTAGTAGCTTCTTCATCCATAACATAACCCTAAGGAACAACAGGCAATTCATATTTATTAGGGGGAGAGTCTTCATCATCACTTTCATCAATATTATCAGTTTCGATAATTTCATTCTCTCTAACCCTAGCAAGTTGTTCATCAAGAAATTCACCAAGTGGCACAGTAGTATCAGGCATAGAAGTAGTTTCATCATAAGTATCATGCATAGAAGAAGTGGCATCATCAATAACATGCGACATATCAGAATCAATTGCAGAAGCAGGTTTAGGTGTCGCAAGCTTACTCAAAACAGAAGGTGAATCAAGTGCAGAGCTAGATGGCAGTTCCTTACCTCCCCTCGTAGTCGAGGGATAGATCTTGGTTCTTGGATCTTTCAAGTTCTTCATAATGATAAGCAGATATAAATCCCAAGTGACTCAAAGAATAGAGCTATGCTCCCCGGCAACGGCGCCAGAAAATAGTCTTGATAACCCACAAGTATAGGGGATCGCAACAGTTTTCGAGGGTAGAGTATTCAACCCAAATTTATTGATTCGACACAAGGGGAGCGAAAGAATATTCTCAAGTATTAGCAGCTGAGTTGTCAATTCAACCACACCTGGAAACTTAATATCTGCAGCAAAGTATTTAGTAGCAAAGTAATATGATAGTAGTGGTAACGGTAGCAAAAGGTAACGGTAGAAGAAGTAATGTTTTTGGTATTTTGTAGTGATTGTAACAATAGCAACAGAAAAGTAAATAAGCGAAGAACAATATATGGGAAGCTCGTAGGCAATGGATCGGTGATAGACAATTATGCCGGATGCGGTTCATCATGTAACAGTCATAACCTAGGGTGACACAGAACTAGCTCCAATTCATCAATGTAATGTAGGCATGTATTCCGAATATAGTCATACGTGCTTATGGAAAAGAACTTGCATGGCATCTTTTGTCCTACCCTCCCGTGGCAGCGGGGTCCTAGCGGAAACTAAGGGATATTAATGCCTCCTTTTAGTAGAGTACCAGACCAAAGCATTAACACATAGTGAATACATGAACTCCTCAAACTACGGCCATCACCGGGAGTGGTCCCAATTATTGTCACTTCGGTGTCGGATCATAACACATAGTAGGTGACTATAGACTTGCAAGATAGGATCTAGAACTCTCATATATTGATGAAAACATAATAGGTTCAGATCTGAAATCATGGCACTCGGGCCCTAGTGGCAAGCATTAAGCATAGCAAAGTCATAGCAACATCAATCTCAGAACATAATGAACACTAGGGATCAAACCCTAACAAAACTAACTCGATTACATGATAGATCTCATCCAACCCATCACCGTCCAGCAAGTCTACGATGGAATTACTCACGCACAGCGGTGAGCATCATGAAATTGGTGATGGAGGATGGTTGATGATGACGATGGCGGTGGATTCCCCTCTCCGGAGCCCCAAACGGACTCCAGATCAGCCATCCCGAGAGGTTTTAGGGCTTGGCGGCGGCTCCGTATCGTAAAACGTGATGAATCCTTCTCCGTTATTTTTTTCTCTCCAAAAGAGAATATATAGAGTTGGAGTTGAGGTTGGAGGAGCTCCAGGGGGCCCACGAGGTAGGGGGCTCGCCCCCACCCTCGTGGCTAGGGTGTGGGCCCCCTGGTCTTGATCTTTTGCTAGTATTTTTATTATGTCAAAAAAGACGCTCCGTGGAGTTTCAGGAGATTCCGAGAACTTTTGTTTCTGCACATAAATAACACCATGGCAATTCTGTTGAAAACAGCGTCAGTCCGGGTTAGTTCCATTCAAATTATGCAAGTTAGAGTCCAAAACAAGGGCAAAAGTGTTTGGAAAAGTAGATACAACAGAGGCGTATCAACTCCCCCAAGCTTAAACCTTTGCTTACCCTCAAGCAATTCAGTTGACAAACTGAAAGTGATAAACAAAAACTTTTACAAACACTGTTTGCTCTTGTTGTTGTAAATATGTAAAGCCAGCATTCAAGTTTTCAGCAAAGATTATGAACTAACCATATTCACAATAACGCTTAGGTCTCATGTTAGTCATATCAATGGCATAATCAACTAGCGAGCAATAATAATAAATCTCGAATGACAACACTTTCTCAAAACAATCATAATATGATATAACAAGATGGTATCTCGCTAGCCTTTCTGAGACCGCAAAACATAAATGCAAAGCACCTTTAAATATCAAGGACCGACTAGACATTGTAATTCATGATAAAAGAGATCCAGTCAAGTCATACTCAATGTTAACTAACAGTGCTGAATGCAAATGGCAGCGGTGCTCTCCAACTGGTGCTTTTTAATAAGAGGATGATGACTAAACATAAAAGTAAATAGATAGGCCCTTCGCAGAGGGAAGCATGGATTTGTAGAGGTGCCAGAGCTCGGTTTTGAAATAGAGATGAATAATATTTTGAGCGGTATACTTTCATTGTCAACATAACAACCAAGAGATGGCGATATCTTCTATGCTACACACATTATAGGCGGTTCCCAAACAGAATGGTAAAGTTTATATTCCCCCTCCACCAACAAGCATCAATCCATGGCTTGCTCGGAACAACGAGTGCCTCCAACTAACAAGAGTCCCAGGGGGAGTTTTGTTTGCAATTATTTTGATTTAGTTTGCATAAAGCATGGGACTGGGCATCCCGGTGACCAGCCATTTTCTCGTGAGTGAGGAGCGGAGTCCACTCCTCTTGAGAATAACCCGCCTAACATGGAAGATACAGACAGCCCTAGTTGATACATGAGCTATTCGAGCATACAAAACAGGATATTTATTTGAAGGTTTAGAGTTTGGCACATACAGATTTACTTGGAACGGCGGGTAGATATCGTATATAGGTAGGTATGGTGGACTCATATGGAATAACTTTGGGGTTTATGGGATCGGATGCACAAGCAGCATTCCCGCTTAGTACAGGTGAAGGCTAGAAAAAGACTGGGAAGCGACCAGCTAGAGAGCGACAACAGTCATGAACATGCATTAAAATTAATCAACACCGAATGCAAGCATGAGTAGGATATAATGCACCATGAACATAACTATCATAGAGGCTATGTTGATTTTGTTTCAACTACATGTGTGAACATGTGCCAAGTCAAGCCACTCGAATCGTTCAAAAGAGGATACCACCCTATCATACCACATCACAACCATTTTAATAGCATGTTGGCACGTAAGGTAAACCATTATAAGCTCCTAGCTAATTAAGCATGGCATAAGCAACTATAATCTCTAATTTTCATTGAAAACATGTTTATTCATAAGAGGTTGAATCAGGAACGATGAACTAATCATATTTATAAAAACAAGAGAGGTCGAGTTCATACCAGCTTTTCTCATCTCAACCAGTCCGAAGGTAATGGTAGAAAAAGTAATGTTTTTGGTATTTTGTAGTGATTGTAACAATAGCAACAGAAAAGTAAATAAGCAAAGAACAATATATGGGAAGCTCATAGGCAATGGATCAGCGATAGAGAATTATGCCGGATGCGGTTCATCATGTAACAGTCATAACCTAGGGTGACATAGAACTAGCTCCAATTCATCAATGTAATGTAGGCATGTATTCCGAATATAGTCATACGTGCTTATGGAAAAGAACTTGCATGGCATCTTTTGTCCTACCCTCCTGTGGCAGCGGGGTCCTAGCGGAAACTAAGGGATATTAAGGCCTCCTTTTAATAGAGTACCGGACCAAAGCATTAACACATAGTGAATACTTGAACTCCTCAAACTACGGTCATCACCGGGAGTGGTCCCGATTATTGTCACTTCGGGGTTGCCAGATCATAACACATAGTAGGTGACTATAGACTTGCAAGATAGGATCAAGAACTCACATATATTCATGAAAACATAATAGGTTCAGATCTGAAAACATGGCACTCAGGCCCTAGTGACAGGCATTAAGCATGTAGGATCGAAAGTATGTCTAGAGGGGGGGGGGATTGGACTACTTGACCAAATAAAAATCTAGCCTTTTCCCAATTTTAGTTCTTGGCAGATTTTAGCTATCTTAGCACAAGTCAAGCAATCTCCACACAATTCAAGCAAGCATGCAAAAGAGTATATGAGCAGCGGAAAGTAAAGCATGCAACTTGCAAGAATGTAAAGGGAAGGGTTTGGAGGATTCAAACACAATTGGAGACATGGATGTTTTTGTCGTGGTTCCGATAGGTGGTGCTATCGTACATCCACGTTGATGGAGACTTCAACCCACGGAGGGTAACAGTTGCACGAGTCCATGGAGGGCTCGACCCACAAAGGGTCCACGAAGAAGCAACCTTGTCTATTCCATCACGGCCGTCGCCCACGAAGGACTTGCCTCACTAGCGGTAGATCTTCACGAAGTAGGCGATCTCCTTGCCCTTACAAACTCCTTGGTTCAACTCCACAATCTTGTTGGAGGCTCCCAAGTGACACCTAGCCAATCTAGGAGACACCACTCTCCAAGAAGTAACAAATGGTGTGTTGATGATGAACTCCTTGCTCTTGTGCTTCAAATGATAGTCTCCCCAACACTCAACTCTCTCTCACAGGATTTGGATTTGGTGGAAAGAAGATTGAGTGGAAAGCAACTTGGGGAAGGCTAGAGATCAAGATTCATATGGTTGGAATGGAATATCTTAACCTCAACACAAGTGTAGGTGGTTCTCTCTCAGAAAATGTGTATTGGAAGTGTAGATATGTTCTGATGGCTCTCTCCACGAATGAAGAGTGGGTGGAGGGGTATATATAGCCTCCACACAAAATCTAACCGTTACACACAATTTGCCAAACTCGGTGGGACCGAATGGTTAAACTTGGTCGGACCGATTCAGCAAACCTAGTGACCGTTAGGATTTTCGGTGGGACTGAGATGCAACTCGGTAGGACCGATATGGTTAGGGTTAGGTCATAACGTAATCTCGGTGTGACCGATTACACAAACTCGGTGGGACCGATTTTGGTAATAATCTAACCAGAGAGTTGGTCAGGTAAACTCGGTGGGACCGATTCGCTCATCTTGGTGAGACCGAAATGTTACAAAAGGGAAACAGAGAGTTTACATTGCAATCTCAGTGGGACCGATCGCTCATCTCGGTAAGACCGAAATGTTCCGAAGGGAAACAGAGAGATTACAATCCCATCTCGGTGAGACCGAGATCCCTATCGGCGAGACCGATTTGCCTAGGGTTTGTGGTAGTGGCTATGACATTTGAATCTCGATGGCACCGGATAGAAAGAATCAGTGGGGTCGAGTTTGACTTTTGGTTTATGTCATATGTGGATGTGGGAAGGTAGTTGAGGGTTTTGGAGCATATCACTAAGCATTTTGAGCAAGCAAGCCATTAAGCAACACCTCATCCCTCCTTGATAGTATTGGCTTTTCCTATAGACTCAATGTGATCTTGGATCACTAAAATATAAAATGTAGAGTCATGATCTTGAAGCTTGAGCCACACTTTTTGTCCTTAGAATTTTGAGGGATCCACTTTCCTCATCCATGCCATGCCATTCATTGAGCTTTTCCTGAAATATTAATCTTGGAATAATGTTAGCTCAATGAGCTATATGTTGTTAGGAATTACCAAAACCACCCAGGGATAGTTGCACTTTCAATCTCCTCCTTTTTGGTAATTGATGACAACATATAGATCAAATCTTCGACAAATGATAATAAGAGTGAAAGATATTGTTGCTTTGAGAAGTATGTGAAAAGCAAGAGCTCCCCCTAAATTTGTGCATATCTTAAGATTTGCTTTGGACTGCAAATGCACAATGAGTTAGGATCATGGGTTACTCTTCCATGTCACATACATCTTGGTGGAGCGCTCAAAATGATAAGAATTAAATACATGCACTCATCACCAAGCAAAGTGAATGATCATATAAGGATAAGTAAGATAATATCATCTAACAAGCATAATTGTAGCTTATGATCAACCACATGGTCATCAATGTCTCACAGATAATAGCATAGTATCTCAAGCAATCAAAAGACAAACAAAGTTCAACCACCAAAGCAAGAGAGAATAAAAAGCAACGCTCTCTCTCGAAGCCTATGATCTATACATTTTTCTCCCCCTTTGGCAGCAAGTTACAAAAAAGTTCATAGAAAATGCATAGCACTAGAACGTCTCTCAGGCTTGGTCTTCAGGTGGTGGTGTCCAGAGAACTCCAAGAACGAAGGCTTCAGTCGAAGTAGATGGAGCTGCTGGGGTAGGTGCTGGAGCTGGTGGCACTGAAGCTGTAGCTGGAGCAGATGAAGTGGCTCTAGTGTCTGTTACTGGCACTGCAGTTGATCTCTGAGCTCTAGGCACTCTGGCAAATGCATCAGTGGTTGTTCTGCCCTTCCTCTCCTGCATGTCATCCTGTAGCTTCTCCACAACTGACTGAATCTCAGTTACTTTGACATCTAAATCATAGAATTTTTGTTCCACGATTCTTTCCAAGCTCTCCTGGTTTTGAGTGAGGGTGGCCAGTCCCTTCTCAATCCTCAGAGTTGATGCTATCAAGTAACCAAGCTGGTCCTGCTTGCTTTTCAAAAAGTACTCAGATGCCTCCTCTTGAGTTGGCATCTTGGCAGCCTTCTCTTTCTTTGCTTTCTCCTTCTTCTCTTGAGCTTGTACTGATGATGGTTCATTCTCATTCATCACAACTTGATTGTCCTCGAAGTCTGGGTAGATAGGCAAGTGTTCCTTATCCAACAGGTATGTGCCTGTGCCCATCTTTGAGTTTATCAACTCCTGGATCTGTGGGGAATATCTACAACTTCTTTTCTGGTCAGCTGCAGTCCTCTTGATAGTCTCAACTATAAGGCTCATGACCTTGACTTCTGTGGCACATCAAATATATGTAGCAAGTTAATTGCATGGCCTCTGATCATTCTGTGATCACCAGACTTGGGCAAGAGAGTGTGCCTAAGGATCCAATTGATTGTAGGCAGCCCTGACAGCAAGTGTTTTACTGACCCAAACTGGTTAGTCTCAAGATCATCTCCAGGAATCTCCTTGTACATGTTTGCCATAGAGTTGTGATCCATCTTCTTCTTGGCATAGACATCCAAGTCATCTTCTTCTTCCTTAGGAGCATTGATCATATTTTCCCATTCCTCAATAGTTGAGTGGTACCTTGTACCTTCAGACATCCATACCATCCTGCCATCTGGATAGAAGTGTGCTGTGGAGTAGAATTGCATTATGAGCTCCTCATTCCACTTTGTGAGCTTCTGCCCAACAAAGTCTGCAACTCCACAAGCACTGAAGCTGTCAAACACACCATGATAGTGTTCCTCATTTTCCTTGATATACTTCCGGTCGACCCACCTCATTTCACACACTATAGGCTTCTTGTCCAACAACACTGTCTCATAGAAATCTTGTTGTTCCTTTGTGTAGAACCTGTAATCAACATCAGTTCTTCTTGTAGCATATGGGTCTGTCTCTCTCCATTTCCTCAATCCCGAGTCTCTCCTGATCTTCATGTTCTCAGCCACAGGATGAGCATCATTGTGGTCTGGAATCTTGGGTTTGAGCTTCCTCAGGACTTGTCCTTCATCATCTTCATCAGCAGCAACTTGAGGCATTGGGGCCTTGTTCTTCTCAGCAGCTGGTATACTCCTGGTATTCCTCTTAGGTGCACTCTTGGGCTTGGAGGCTGCTTTGGGTGCTTCTTTGGGCTTTGATGAAGCAGCCCCTGTCCTGATAGTATCACCCATAAGCTTCTGGGCCTTAGGTGCTGGTGCAGCAACCTCTTCTTCCTCTTCCTCTTCAGAATCTCTCATGATTGAGGATCTCCCAAGCACTCTAGCAGTGGTCTTTTTGATTCTCTCCTTCCTCTTCTTCCCTTCTGCAGCAGCCTCTTTGGGTTCAGATCCCAAAGGGACTTGAGTAGATGCTCTGGCCTTAGACATTGGAATTCTCTTTGTAGGAACCTTTTGCTTCATGCCTGGCTTGATGGCAGCAGCAGTGCTATATTCCTTCTTAACCACTTTCTTCTTTGATGTGGCATCATCCTCAGTGGCCACATAGTCTTCATCCTCAGACTCTGAAGTTTTCTTCTTCCTTGTTCTGGTGGCAGCTTTGGGCAAGTTGCTGAGAGTGCTCCTGCTACCATCATCTGAACTGCTAGAGGGACTAGTGCCCTCACTCAGGTGAACCTGCTCCTCTGACCTGTTCTGGCTGTCACTCTGATCAGACATATTGCAAACACTGATAGCAGACCCTGTGAATAGATATAGATGAGATAGAGTGGATGAGCATCACAAAATGCAGAGGTTTTGCAAAAGAATGAGTCAAAAACTTAGTTTTAGTTTTCCACATAAAGCATTTCGGATCAACCGATTTGTAAACTCGGTGATACCGAAGCAGCTGTTGGAACCTAAACTAGTGAACTCGGTCAGACCGAGTCACAGTTCGGTGGCACCGAGAATGCTAGGGTTTCACAAAGTCCTGAACTCGGTCACACCGATTTGCAATTCTTGGTCAGACTGAAAATTACATGTGCAATGGCCTGAGCCGAATCGGTGGTACCGAGTTCCACAACTCGGTGGGTCTGAGATGGTTTCAGCGGAAACCTAACCCTTAATTTTCAATTCACGACTAAACTACAGAGTGTTTCGACTGGATAGAAGCGTTTTAATCGTGGTAAGAATCATAATGAACACAATGTGCCAGGAATTGGACGGGGATAGCACTTTTATCGAGTCCATACCCTAGTTCGGCGATGAACTCGCTATGGCGGCAACGACGGGGAAGAATTCCGTTGACGGCGGTGGAGACCAGTGACAGGAGGCGGCTGGCGACGAGGAGGACGATCCGGAGACCCAGGAGGCAGAGCGAGCTATGCACGGTCGAAGGGGTTTCGGAGAAATTTCCAAAATTTTGCCCGTGAGTATATATAGCCCGACCCTGTAGGTGTGACCGAGTGGAACAACTCGGTGGCACCGAGATTCATAACTGCAAGCAGTTACTGAAACTCGGTGTGACCGAAAGGTTCAAATCGGTTGCACCGAGATTGAAAACCTAGATCGACTTAGTGATCTCGGTATGACCGAAATGGATGAATTGGTCAGACCGAAACGCACAAAGAAGTTTTGGAAGTTTAAGTCTATGACGAATCGGGGACTCCGAGTACTCCTCACACAGAGTGGTTCGAATCTGACTTGATTAAATTTTGTGATGTAGCATGAATAGAGTTTGAGACGAGAAAAGCATAGATAGCTAGAGAGGGTTCTTAGGCATTCTTGTCCATCCACTTGGCAAAAGAAAAGAAAACCAATAAATCAAAACAACAAGTGGATGTCCTCGAATGAGTAAAATATGCAATCAACATGCTCACACAATAAAATGGCAATTGAAATATGTGGCAAAGCATGCACAACCAATTCTAGCATCTATCAAACAATTGGCGATGACTAGGTCATCTATATATGAGTATATTGACTTAGGAGTCAAATGAGAACATTTGATCATAGGTCATACTCATCGTTTAAGCACAAGTGGGGTTACCACTTTTACATAAAGCATTGTTGTGTTCACACCATTAGAGTTGCTTTAGCTCAATTCTTAGAGTAAAGCTCCCCCTAGATGTGAGATCCCCCCTAAGAGGGATGAACTAAACTTGGGTTTTGTCGATGATGACTTCATGTAGATGTTGAAGATGTGAATGCTCAATGTTGATGTAGATCATTTGGAGCTATCCATTGGAGTGAGTTGCACTTTCAATACCTATACGGGTTAGTCCCACAAGGAACAAACAAGGATATCCATAGACATAAAGTGATGCACACACAAGATGATGTCTATGAAAGCTTTTAGGTTACCTTGTCCCTTGTCTTACCAACGAGAGGGTTTGTCACTCCTTGAACTAGTGCAAGATGTGGAAGTTGATTGCACTTGTTCTTGCCAAGATGATAAGAGTGAAGTATGTTGGCGGAGTCACCCTCAAGAACTCTCTAGTTCTTCTTCTTCGGGATCCACACCATCTTGATGGGAATCCTCGGTGTTGTAGTTGTACTTGATGAAGTGGGACTTGAAGTAGTCTTGGGAACCCACTTGACCAAGGCCTTAGGAGCTTCTTCAAATGCATCAATTTCCTCTTGAAGCTTGTCCTTGCCTTTTTGCTTGTGGTCTTGTGGTGGAAGATCATCTTGAGCTTGTGTCCCTTTGAAAGAAGTAGGATCATACTTCTCTTGTTGAGGAACAAACTTCGTCGTGGTGTATTGATCTTCTTCCCACTCAACTCCATTGGCATTGAACTTTCGTTCAAAACCAACACCTTGATTCTTCCGGTGCCTTCCTTGCTTGCGTACAATTTCCTCGAAATGCTTACTTCCGGCAAGGCTCTTGTAAACACCTTTCTCTATAATTCCCTTCAATAAGCTATTTTCTTGCTCAAGTGTAACTTGGCTAAGAGAATCATTAGTGGAATCAAGAGAACTACTAGAAGCAACAATATTGGATTTAGCATGATTATTGTTACTACTAGAGGAAGAATCTTTCTTGTTCTTGTTACTAGACTTGACTTGAGGCATGTAAGTGGATAAGAGTAAATGCTTGGCAATGTAAGAAGAACTTTTCTTGCAAAGATCATCATTGATTGCTTTTAAGAACTCATGCTCTTGCTCAAGGTTGAGCTTTTCAAAGCGTAATTTCTCATGAGTCCTTAAAAGTTCTCGATGATCTCCTAAGATAGTTTCATGAGCTAACTTAAGAGTGTTCAGTTCTTTAGTTAGAGACTCAATCTTCTCCTTATCATTTTCATTTGTTTTATCTTGATTAGCATGATTAATTGACGTTTCATCATAGTATTCATCACTAGAGTTGTCAACAAGTAAATCATCATCACCTACCAAGCCATCTTCATCACTATTGAAATCAACATACTCGGGGTGTGATACCTTTGGGCCTTTAGCCATGAAGCATGTTCCAACTCCTTCATTTGGTGAGTCAAATATGTCATAGGAGTTGGTTGTCACAAGTGCTAGACCGGCAACACCTTCATCTTGAGTATATTTGGAGTCGGAGTGATAGCTTCTATCGGAGTGGTTGTCGGAGTCGGAGCTGGATACCCATTCACCAACATGAGCTTGATGTCTTTGTTTTGTGTAGCTCCTTGATGACTTGTCCTTTCTTTCCGAATCCTTGCTTCTCCGTGAGGGTCTTCGTTCATAACGATCATCTCTACTCCTTCTTTCTCTAGATGGCGATTCTTCTCTTCTACTTCTTCTCTTGGGAGAATCTTCTCTTCTCTTGTAGGCGGCCGTACACTCATTGGAATAGTGTCCGGGCCTTCCACAATTGTAGCAATTTCGCTCTCGACTAGAAGATCTTTTGTCATTGTAGGACCTTGACTTGGAGCTTCACTCTTTGCTTCTACTCTTGTAGAACTTGTTGAAGTTCTTCACCACTAAGCTCAATTCTTCATTGAAGGTTTGTTTCTCATTCGATGATGTGGGGGCTTCACATGAGGCTTTGTAAGCACCACTTGATTTGTTGTGAAGTTCCTCTTTATCCTTGAGTGACATCTCATGAGCAACAATTCTTCCGATGACTTCTGTTGGCTTGAGATCTTTGTAATTGGGCATCATTTGGATCAATGTGCACAAGGTATCATATTTTCCATCCAAGGCTCTTAGGATCTTCTTGATGATGAATCTATCAGTCATCTCTTCACTCCCTAAGCCGGCAATCTCATTTGTGATAAGAGCAAGCCTAGAGTACATTTCAGCGACACCTTCACCATCCTTCATTTTGAACTTGTCAAGTTGACTTTGAAGCACATCCAATTTGGATTCCTTGACAGAGTCGGTACCTTCGTGCATATCAATCAAAGTATCCCAAATTTCCTTTGCATTCTCAAGACGGCTGATTTTGTTGAATTCTTCAGGGCACAATCCATTGAAGAGGATATCACAAGCTTGAGCGTTGTATTGCAGCATCTTCAACTCTTCCGCGGTAGCTTCACGGTTCTGTTCTTTCCCATCAAAGAATTCACCTTGCAAGCCAATACGCACAATAGCCCAAACGGCGGGGTTATGTCCAAGAATATGCATTTTCATCTTATGCTTCCAACTAGCAAAATTAGTGCCATCAAAGTAAGGACCTCTATGGTGATAATTTCCCTTGCTAGACGCCATACACTCCTAGGTTGTGAAACCAAGGCTATGATCACCAAAAGCTATGGAAATCAAAGAAAATGGAGACCAAAGCTCTGATACCACTTGTAGGATCGAAAGTATGTCTAGAGGGGGGGGTTAGACTACTTGACCAAATAAAAATCTAGCCTTTTCCCAATTTTAGTTCTTGGCAGATTTTAGCTATCTTAGCACAAGTCAAGCAATCTCCACACAATTCAAGCAAGCATGCAAAAGAGTATATGAGCAGCGGAAAGTAAAGCATGCAACTTGCAAGAATATAAAGGGAAGGGTTTGGAGGATTCAAACGCAATTGGAGACATAGATGTTTTTGTCGTGGTTCCGATAGGTGGTGCTATCGTACATCCACGTTGATGGAGACTTCAACCCACGGAGGGTAACGGTTGCGCGAGTCCACGGAGGGCTCCACCCACAAAGGTTCCACGAAGAAGCAACCTTGTCTATTCCATCAAGGTCGTCGCCCACGAAGGACTTGCCTCACTAGCAGTAGATCTTCACGAAGTAGGCGATCTCCTTGCCCTTACAAACTCCTTGGTTCAACTCCACAATCTTGTCGGAGGCTCCCAAGTGACACCTAGCCAATCTAGGAGACACCATTCTCCAAGAAGTAACAAATGGTGTGTTGATGATGAACTCCTTGCTCTTGTGCTTCAAATGACAGTCTCCCCAACACTCAACTCTCTCTCACAGGATTTGGATTGGGTGGAAAGAAGATTTGAGTGGAAAGCAACTTGGGGAAGGCTAGAGATCAAGATTCATATGGTTGGAATGGAATATCTTGACCTCAACACAAGTGTAGGTGGTTCTCTCTCAGAAAATGTGTATTAGAAGTGTAGGTATGTTCTGTTGGCTCTCTCCACGAATGAAGAGTGGGTGGAGGGGTATATATAGCCTCCACACAAAATCTAACCATTACACACAATTTGCCAAACTTGGTGGGACCGAATGGTTAAACTCGGTCGGACCAATTGAGCAAACCTAGTGACCGTTAGGATTTTCGGTGGGACTGAGATGCAACTCGGTAGGACCGATATGGTTAGGGTTAGGGTATAACGTAATCTCGGTGTGACCGATTACACAAACTCGGTGGGACCGATTTTGGTAATAAGCTAACCAGAGAGTTGGTCAGGTAAACTCGGTGGGACCGATTCGCTCATCTCGGTGAGACCAAAATGTTACAAAAGGGAAACAAAGAGTTTACATTGCAATCTCGGTGGGACCGATCGCTCATCTCGGTAAGACCAAAAGTTATGAAGGGAAACAGAGAGATTACAATCGCATCTCGGTGAGACCGAGATCCCTATCGGTGAGACCGATTTGCCTAGGGTTTGTGGCAGCGGCTATGACATTTGAAACTCGGTGGTGCCGGATAGAAAGAATCGGTGGGGCCGAGTTTGAATTTTGGTTTATGTCATATGTGGATGTGGGAAGGTAGTTGAGGGTTTTGGAGCATATCACTAAGAATTTTGAGCAAGCAAGCCATTAAGCAACACCTCATCCCTCCTTGATTGTATTGGCTTTTCCTATAGACTCAATGTGATCTTGGATCATTAAAATATAAAATATAGAGTCTTGATCTTGAAGCTTGAGCCAAACTTTTTGTCCTTAGAATTTTGAGTGATCCACTTTCCTCATCCATGCCATGCCATTCATTGAGCTTTTCCTGAAATATTAATCTTGGAATAATGTTAGCTCAATGAGCTATATGTTGTTAGGAATTACCAAAACCACCCAGGGATAGTTGCACCTTCAAAGCATAGCAAAGTCATAGCAACATCAATCTCAGAACATAGTGGACACTAGGGATCAAACCCTAACAAAACTAACTCGATTAGATGATAGATCTCATCCAACCCATCACCGTCCAACAAGCCTATGATGGAATTACTCACGCATGGCGGTGAGCATCACGAAATTGGTGATGGAGGACGGTTGATGATGACTGTAACGCCCCGAGACCATTGCGCCAGGTGTCTTCCAGTTATTCGCTGTTGTTGCCTTGTCATTGGTTTGCGTGTCATGCATTTCATATCATGTCATCATGTGCATCGCATTTTCATACGTGTTCGTCTCATGCATCCGAGCATATCCCCCGTTGTCCGTTTTGCAATCCGACACTCCTATGTCCTCCGGCGCCCCCTTTTGCCTCTTTTTGTGTGCGGGTGCTAAACATTCTCGGAATGGACCAAGATTTGCCAAGCGGCCTTGGTACACCACCGGTAGAACGCCTGTCAAGTTTCATGCCATTTGGAGTCCGTTTGATACTCCAATGGTTAACTGGGGAACCGTAAAGGCCTCGTGTGTGTTGCAGCCCAACACCCCTCCGAAGTGGCCCAATGACCCATCCAAAACCCCTCCATCCTCTCGGGCATTCGGTCACGATCGTCTGGCCGAAAACCGCACCGCATTTGGACTCTCCTAGCTCCCTCTACCTATATATTTGTGTCTCCCTTCGAAATTTCGCGGATGAACCCTAGTCTTCCTCCTCCTCGCGCCGCCGGACACGTCTGCCCCCACGCCGGACATTTCCGCGCCGCCGTCCCTGACGAATCCGCCACCGCCACATCGCCCTCCCTGGCGTCCCACCGCCGCGGGCCCGCTTGGCCCAGATCCGGCCCTTCGGGCCCGATCGCCGTCGCCCCACCCGCCCGCGCCACCCGAGCGGCGCCGCCGCGTAC
>NC_057800.1:223632514-223639930 GCF_018294505.1 Triticum aestivum | reverse complement strand
GCCACCGCGTGTTTCCCGGAGCTGCTCGCCACCCGCCGCCGCGGATCGCCTCCGGCCGGCGCCCGCCTCGCCGTCCGCCGTTCAAGTCCGGCCGCCGTCCCAGCGCAACTCCGGCGAGGATCCAGCGAACCTCAGTTTGCGCGCCGCCTCAGATCTAGATCTGAAAACGAGGTTGACCCTGAGAATTTTGTCTAAGTCCCAAAAATCTTACATTTTGATGGTCCCTTCATCATGCCATAACTTTCTGCTCGTTGGTCCGTTTTGCATGCATGATATATCAAAATGTTCATCTGGTTGTCCTCTTCATTTTGTTCCATTGTGCCATGCTTGTTTGAGTCCATCTTGATGCCCAAATAGTTGATGCAAGAGTGCTATAAAATGTTAGTTCCTGATTCTTACCAGTTTATGAGCATTTGTCATTTTTGCCATGATTATTGTGTGCTGCATATGGACTTGAGCCCTACATGTGTTTTGGGCTATGCCATGCCATCTTTACAGGGATGTATTCCATGTATTTTTGTGATCAATGTGGTGACTAGCACAAGCATGCAAAGTAGCTCTCGTAATATTGCTGATTTCAGGGACTTAGAATTTCACAAAGTCATTGCTCTGTTGTTATTTTTTATGCCATGTATTCATGTTGTTTCAAGTAATCCATGCTTCTTTTGAGTATGTTCAGTAAGGATGATTTGGGCATATGGTTCTGCTCTATCCATCCATGCCCTTTTTAGAATTTATGGAATGCCCTAGCATGACTCAATCTTGCTCTACTTTTGCTACAAAATGTTCGTGGCAGATTGTTTACATGTTAATCAATTTTGCCAAGGTTGTTGTAGTTGATCCATGCATGCTATGAGATTGTTCTTGCCATGGTTAGCTTCTTGATCATGTCTTCTTGCTGGGAGTATGCTTATTTTGTCATGCAATGCCTTGTGTTGAGTGCGTCGAGCTCGCAAACATGCCTTCGCAATTTTGTTTATGCCATGCCCAGTTTTCTGCTAAGTCTGAATCTGTTAACGAAACTTGCTATGTTTACATGGGTGCCATCATATTTTCTGTGTCCTTTTGGCTTATGGTCAGTAAGGGACTTTTGTTATATGATTTGAGTAGATTCATGTCGTGCCTTGTATTGCTATGTTCTGTTCATGTAGCATGTTGTTATCTTTCTCTAAACATTGCTTCCTGAAGTTAATTCCTGACATGTTAGTATTTTCACTAAGTCTGTGAAGCTGATATCTTTTGCACTTTTGGCATGCTTGTTTGCACCTGCTCTTATGTGTTTTAGCCGTAGCTCAGTGTTCATCTTTTGTCAAGAATATTGAGTAGATCACTGCCACGTGCAATGTTGCTATGGTAGAGTGCAGTAGCTTAGTTTCTTGTTGCATTTTAGATGGCATCGTGCTATTAATTGCAGATTTGTGCCATTCTTGTTTTGCTTGCCATTTGCAAACCGTGCATCCGATTCCGGTGATCTTTATATCGATTTCAACCGAAATCATCACATCTTTCCAGTGGCACACTTGGTTTGCCAAGTTCAGGCCTGGTTCAATCTTTCCCTTCCGAAGCATGCATACACATTGCACATCACATCCCGCATATCATGCCATGTTTTGCATCATGTTGCTTGCGCATTGCACCGTGGTTGATTGTTGTTTCCTTTGCTTGTGTTATTGCCTTGGGTAGATCCGGGAGATGAGTTCGTGATTGAGGAACCCGTTGAGTATGCTTACGAGGATCAAGCTTTCATCTTCTCGGAGAACTTTGCAGGCAAGATGACCATACCCTCGAAATCACTTCTATCTTTGCTTGTCATTTGCTCGTTCTATTGCTATGCTGCGATGCCTACCACTTGCTTTATCATGCCTCCCATATTGCCATGTCAAGCCTCTAACCCACCTTTCCTAGCAAACCATTGTTTGGCTACTTTAACGCTTTGCTCAGCCCCTCTTATAGCGTTGCTAGTTGCAGGTGAAGATGGAGTTTGTTCCTTGTTGGAACATGGATTTGTTGGGATATCATTATTATATCTTGTTTACTTTAATGCATCTATATACTTGGTAAAGGGTGGAAGGCTCGGCCTTATGCCTGGTGTTTTGTTCCACTCTTGCTGCCCTAGTTTCCGTCATACCGGTGTTATGTTCCTTGATTTTGCGTTCCTTACGCAGTTGGGTGTTATGGGAACCCCTTGAAAGTTCGCTTTGAATAAAACTCCTCCAGCAAGGCCCAACCTTGGTTTTACATTTGCACTAACAACCTATCACCTTCCCTTGGGTTCTGCAGACTCAAGGGTCATCTTTATATTAACCCCCCCCCCCGGGCCAGTGCTTCTCTAAGTGTTGGTCCGAACTAGAGTCCTTTGCAGCGCCACCTCGGGGAAACTTGAGGGCTGGTTTTAGTTGTACGGAGCGCTCATCCAGTGTTGCCCTAAGAACGAGATATGTGCAGCTCCTATGAGGATGTCGGCGCATCGGGCGGCTTTGCTGGTCTTGTTTTACCATTGTCGAAATGTCTTGTAACCGGGATTCCGAGTCTGATCGGGTCGTCCTGGGAGAAGGAATATCCTTCGTTGACCGTGAGAGCTTGTGATGGGCTAAGTTGGGACACCCCTGCAGGGTTTTGAACTTTCGAAAGTCGTGCCCGCGGTTATGGGCAGATGGGAATTTGTTAATGTCCGGTTGTAGAGTACTTGAAATTTAACTTAATTCAAAAGCATCAACCGCGTGTATAGCCTTGATGGTCTCTTCTCGGCGGAGTCCGGGAAGTGAACACGGTTTTGGAGTTATGTTTGAACGTAAGTAGCTTTAGGATCACTTCTTGATCATTTCTTGTTTCACGACCGTTGCTTTGCTTCTCTTCTCGCTCTCATTTGCGTATGTTAGCCACCATATATGCTTAGTGCTTGCTGTAGCTCCACCTCATTACCCTATCCTACCCATGAGCTTAAATAGTCTTGATCGCGAGGGTGTGAGATTGTTGAGTCCCCGTGACTCACAGATTACTTCCAAAACCAGTTGCAGGTGCCGTTGATACCAGTGCAGATGACACAGCCGAGCTCAAGTGGGAGCTTGATGAAGATCGTGTTCGTTGTGTTGTTTCATTTCCAGTTGATCGGTAGAGGAGCCCAGTCGGGACGATCGGGGATCTAGCATTAGGGGTGGTCTTATTTTATTTTGGTTCCGTAGTCGGACCTTGATTGTATTCTGGTTGATGTAATACTATTTTTATGTATTGTGTGAAGTGGCGATTGTAAGCCAACTCTTTATCCCTTTCTTATTCAGTACATGGGATGTGTAAAGAATACCCCTCTTGCGACATGCCTACAATGTGGTTATGCCTCTAAGTCGTGCTCCGACGCGTGGGACATTCAGCCGCATCGTGGGTGTTACAATTTGGTAATCAGAGCCTTCCCCGACTTAGGAGCCCCCTGCTTGATCGAATCGTTTGCGTTGCTGAGTCTAGAAAAATGTTTCGAGTCTTATAGGATTATATATATCGGAGAGTAGGATTCTTTTTACTCCTCAGTCCCTTCGTCTCTCTAGTGAGGCCTCCTGACGTAGAGTTTTGACCCTTCTCTCCTCAAATTTCACTAAAAAAATTTAGGATCATGCGGGTATCTTGGAATCGTTCCGATGGTTTTGTGACGAGAACAATGTTCTTGGTGCCTCCTGACATTTAGGGGTTGTGGCAGTGTCCGGGGAGTTGAGCTCTGAGGTGTTGTCGTCACAATTTTATCGTTGCAGTTCTGGAATACCTGAGTTTCACCGACATCGAAAATCTCTTTTATGCAGTTGTTGGTGACATAACCTCGATGCCACCCAGTACTGGTGCGGGAGTTCGGGAGTATTGCCATAACTCGTATAACAGATGCTTTTTGAAGGTTGAGGTAAATGATTTCCGAAGGTTTCTTGGTTATGTGTTGAAGGATGGATACAACTGGATGTAGGATTTGTTAGTTTCGGTGAGATATTATGCTTCCCCTGTATCCCCAACACCTGATTGCATAACTAGAAAGTTTTCGGGAGTTTATAAGTGGGAATTCAAGTATCACGTAGGAACTCTTTCCAACAGAGACATGATACGATATGGGATCTATCATATGTTTGTTTCCGGCTTATTTTGCAAGCCAATCCTTTGTTTTTGTTTTGATTGTGGTATTCGAGTTGCTTCAATGTCAAATGTGGATTCCATACCTGTTCTAAGTGGTGTTCTCATATTCCTATGTGAATACAAATCCTTCTTGATCTTTGAGTTTGTCATCTCAATTTCTTCTGCACCAGCGTGTTTCTCTTCAAGTGGATCCGATCATTTCAATATTCGCAAGATCAAACTTCAGTTTTTCCAACGGTGCTCATTTCATCTGTCCCAAGCTGCCTTTGTTTTTCCCGCCCTCCCACCCTTTTCCTTCAAGGATCTGGATTCCTTAATCAACTATCATGTTATTGATGAGAAGTCTCTCCATTCTTTTTTGTCAATGTTCTTACCGGGTGATTCTCATGAAGATGCTAAGGAAGCTACAAGTTCACCATTCTTCGTTCTATTTCTTCTTCGGTGGATTTAATTCAAGCTTTCTCGATCAAATCATTTCCTCGTTTCATATGTTTTCTCATGCCGGTGCACACCCCATAATCATTCACCTCTCGCTATCCATTTGTTCCGGAGTGCTGAAGATATCTTAGAAGGCTTGTCTTGTCATTCAAGATCCGTTCAACTTATTTCGAGGTTGTTATCTCATTAAAGCCATTTAATTCTACCGGTGCAATCTCTCTTTTCAAGTAATCGTTCAACGGTGTTTCTTTTGAGTGGGCCCTAACCCACAGGTCTTTTCCCAGGATCTTACCTGACTCTTCTAATTTTTCTCGGAGTTACTCCCAAATTCTTTTCCAAGTTTGACGTAAGAATGATTTGTCATCATTCAAATGTATTTATCCAAGATCTGGCTAATTCTTTTCATAGTTGGCTCAACCTTTCTATTCTTCATTATTCCGGAGTGTCTCAACGATTCATGGTGGTGTTCCTCGTCATCATTCTCGGATTTTGAAGACCGAAGAAGAGTTTTTCCTCCAAATCTTATCCGTTTATCTCAAACATTCATGGTTCTAGCTTGTTTCCATCCTCTCATAATTGTTTTCGATTGTGAGAATTCTTTTCAACCATTCGGAGCATTTCAGGAACCTTTGCCAGATTGATTCTCTGGAGGCTATCATTTCAGAAGATTTATTCATTCCAGATCTCAGCTCTCATCCTCCAAATCATACCGGTGCATCATTCAAGTATCCTCTAATCAGTTCTTGACCTCTTCATTCACTTGTATCTGAATACCCTCAAGTATCTTCATTTGTTCTTCGTATTCTTCCCGGTGAATTGTGCCTTTTCTACATTCATTTTCAATTCTTAGGTGGTTCATTCAAGATTTCTTTTTCTTCGTTACCATATCAATTCATTCGTTCTTTCAAATCCTACCGGTGGTCCATTGAGTTTGCGCTATATCTATATTAATCCTTTTTCAACAAGAATAAGTAGTATGCCAAATCCGTTGCTTGTCATCAATCTAAATTGGTGAAGGATGAGCATAACATAATTATTATTCTTGATTCACCCAAATGGTTAATTCTTTATTCCGGAGGCTCATCAAATTCTCGGTTTCACTTGATTCATCTTTTCTTTTCCCAGAGTTCCAAGCTCTCATCATCACGAAGATCCATCTAATCATTGCAAGTCTTCAACCTTATTCTTTTTATCCTTCATTTCGTTTGATCATTCTTTTATTACCGGAGTTCTTCGTGAAGACTCTACATGATGGTTCTTTAAGGATTTAATTCCTTCTCAAAGTGTTCATCAAGATTCTTTTCAGAGAAACTCAAGTTTTCTTCATCTTGCAATCCAGAGTGCAATTGTTTCTCCCTTATCTTTTGAGGTGGTAATATATCATTCTTCATTCACAAGAATGGGATATTTTAAACCCATCATTTTCAATTTGGTCATGAGATCCTTTGCAACACATCAATTTCTTCATTGGAGTTATCTTGGGTTATATTTCACCTAAAGCTTTCCCTAAGGATTGTTGCTATTATGGTGCGTATAAATGACCCAAGTTCTTCATTTATCCTCCCGGTGAAATAAGTTTTTCATCTCCTTGTTGATATCAATCCAATCTATTGTTTTCGTTAGTGGCAGAATTTCACCTCAAGATTTCGAGCTGTTTTCCATAAGCCCACAACAAGCTTATCCTTTCGTTGTTGTTAATACAACAACTCCGTTCTAGCATTTGTTGTAAGCGTGCTCTCTCAAGATATTGTTTTC
Source organism: Triticum aestivum (assembly GCF_018294505.1). Lineage (NCBI taxonomy): Eukaryota > Viridiplantae > Streptophyta > Magnoliopsida > Poales > Poaceae > Triticum > Triticum aestivum. The sequence continues at coordinate 223,633,630 of NC_057800.1, read as the reverse complement.
TCCTCCGTTCATTCCATTCCATCCTCTCATTTCTTCCGGAGGCATTGTCATGTTGCTCTCTTCAACCCATCTTCTTGTTTTGTTAAGATCATTTTATTTCCTTTGATTATCCATTTAACCGGAGTGTTGTGCCCTCTGCTCAAGTGCTTTTCATCTTATCAAGTTTCTTATCACTTTTCAACCGGAGTGCTGCCCGAATTTGTTCTTCCTTGTTCCTCTTTTCTAACGAAGAGTTATCAACTTTGTTCATATTCGTTGTATTATTTCTTTCAATTTGCTCAACCTCACAAGGTTCTTTGGTTTCACTCGTTTATCGAAGAAGCAACTTAGTTTTACCTCTCTTCTTCCTCTTCCTTTTTCCCTCCGGTGCCATCCTAGATCTCGGGATGAGATCCTCTCGTAGTGGTGGAGTGTTGTAACGCCCCGAGACTGTTGCGCCAGGTGTCTTCCAGTTATTCGCTGTTGTTGCCTTGTCATTGGTTTGCGTGTCATGCATTTCATATCATGTCATCATGTGCATCACATTTGCATACGTGTTCGTCTCATGCATCCGAGCATTTTCCCCGTTGTCCGTTTTGCAATCCGACACTCCTATGTCCTCCGGCGCCCCCTTTTGCCTCTTTTTGTGTGCGGGTGTTAAAAATTCTTGGAATGGACCGAGATTTGACAAGCGGCCTTGGTACACCACCGATAGAACGCCTGTCAAGTTTCGTGCCATTTGGAGTTCGTTTGATACTCCAACGGTTAACCGGGGAACCATAAAGGCCTCGTGCGTGTTGCAGCCCAACACCCCTCCAAAGTGGCCCAATGACCCATCCAAAACCCCTCCATCCTCTCGGGCGTTCAATCAGGACCGCGTGGCCGAAAACCGCACCTCATTTGGACTCTCCTAGCTCCCTCTACCTATATATTTGTGTCTCCCTCCGAAATTTCGCGGATGAACCCTAGTCTTCCTCCTCCTCGCGCCGCCGGACACGTCTGCCCCCACGCCGGACATGTCCGTGCCGCCGTCCCCGACGAATCCGCCGCCGCCACGTCGCCCTCCCTGGCCTCCCACCACCGTGGGCCCGCTTGGCCCAGATCCGGCCCTCCGGGCCCGGTCGCCGTCGCCCCGCG
>NC_057800.1:223608839-223631999 GCF_018294505.1 Triticum aestivum | reverse complement strand
CGACGCCCGCCTCGCCGTCCGCCGTTCAAGTCCGGCCGCCGTCCCACCACAACTCCGGCGAGGATCCGGCGAACCTCGGTTCGCACGCCGCCTCAGATCCAGATCTAAATACAAGGTTGACCCTGAAAATTTCGTCTAAGACCCAAAAATCTTACATTCTGATGCTCCCTTCATCATGCCATAACTTTGTGCTCGGTGGTCCGTTTTGCATGCATGATATATCAAAATGATCACTTGGTTGTCCTCTTCATTTTGTTCCATTGTGCCATGATTGTTTGAGTCCATCTTGAAGTCATTGATGCAAGAGTGCTATAAAATGTTAGTTCCTGATTCTTACCAGTTTATGAGCATTTGTCATTTTTGCCATGATTATTGTGTGTTGCATATGGACTTGAGCCCTACATGTGTTTTGGGCTATGCCATGCCATCTTTACAGGGATGTATGCCATGTATTTTTTTGATCAATTTTGTGACTAGCACAAGCATGCAAAGTAGCTCTCTTAATATTGCTGATTTCAGGGACTTAGAATTTCACTAAGGCATTGCTCTGCTGTTATTTTTTATGCCATGTATTCATGTTGTTTCAGAGTAATCCATGCTTCTTTTGAGTATGTTCAATAAGGATGATTTGGGCATATGGTTCTGCTCTATCAATCGATGCCCTTGTTTGCATTTATGGTGTGCCCTAGCATGAATCAATCTTGCTCTACGTTTGCTATAAAATGTTCCTGGCAGATTGTTTACGTGTTAATCAATTTTGCCAAGGTTGTTCTAGTTGATCCATGCATGCTATGAGATTGTTCTTGCCATGGTTAGCTTCTTGATCATGTCTTATTGCTGGGAGTATGCTTAGTTTGTCATGCAATGCCTTGTGTTGAGTGCATCGAGCTCGCAAACATGCCTTCGTAATTCTTTTTATGCCATGCCCAGTTTTCTGCTAAGAATGAATCTGTTAACGAAACTTGCTATGTTTACATGGGTGCCATCATATTTTATGTGCCCTTTTGGCTTATGGTCAGTAAGGGACTTTTTTATATGATTTGAGTAGATTCATGCCATGCCTTGTATTGCTATGTTCTGTTCCTGTAGCATGTTGTTATCTTGCTCTAAACATTGCTTCCTGATGTTAATTCCTAACATGTTAGTATTTTCACCAAGTCTGTGAAGCTGATATCTTTTGCACTTTTTCCATGCTTGTTTGAACCTGCTCTTGTGTGTTTTAGCCATAGATCAGTGTTCATCTTTTGTCAAGCATCTTGAGTAGATCACTGCCACGTGCTTTGTTGCTATGTTAGAGTGCAGTAGCTTAGTTTCTTGTTGCATTTTAGATGACATCGTGCTGTTAATCGCAGATTTGTGTCATTTTTGTTTTGCTTGCCATTTGCAAACCATGCGTCCGATTCCGGTGATCTTTATATCGATTTCGACCGAAATCATCTCATCTTTCCAGCGGCACACTGGTTTGCCAAGTTGAGGCATGGTTCAATCTTTCCCTTCCGAAGCATGCATACGCATTGCACATCACATCCCGCATATCATGCCATGTTTTGCATCATGTTGCTTGCGCATTGCACAGTGGTTGATTGTTGTTTCCTTTGCTTGTGTTCTTGCCTTGGGTAGAGCCGGGAGACGAGTTTGTGATCGAGGAACCCGTTGAGTACGCTTACGAGGATCAAGCTTTCGTCTTCTCGGAGAACTTTGCAGGCAAGATGACCATACCCTCGAAATCACTTATATCTTTGCTTGCTAGTTGCTCGTTCTATTGCTATGCTGCGATACCTACCACTTGCTTTATCATGCCTCCCATATTTCCATGTCAAGCCTCTAACCCACCTTTCCTAGCAAACCGTTGTTTGACTATGTTACCGCTTTGCTCAGCCCCTCTTATAGCGTTGCTAGTTGCACGTGAAGATGGAGTTTGTTCCTTGTTGGAAGATGGATTTGTTGGGATATCATTATTATATCTTGTTTACTTTAATGCATCTATATACTTGGTAAAGGCTGGAAGGCTCGGCCTTATGCCTGGTGTTTTGTTCCACTCTTGCCGCCCTAGTTTCCATCATACCGGTGTTATGTTCCTTGATTTTGCGCTCCTTACGCGGTTGGGTGTTATGGGAACCCCTTGACAGTTCGCTTTGAATAAAACTCCTCCAGCAAGGCCCAACCCTGGTTTTACATTTGCACTAACAACCTATCACCTTCCCTTGGGTTCTGCAGACTCAAGGGTCATCTTTATATTAACCCCCCGGGGCTAGTGCTTCTGTAAGTGTTGGTCCGAACTAGAGTCCTTTGCAGCGCCACCTCAGGGAAACTTGAGGGCTGGTTTTAGTTGTACGGAGCGCTCATCCGGTGTTGCCCTGAGAAAGAGATATGTGCAGCTCCTTACAGGATGTCGGCGCATCGGGCGGCTTTGCTGGTCTTGTTTTACCATTGTCGAAATGTCTTGTAACCGGGATTCCGAGTCTGATCGGGTCGTCCTGGGAGAAAGAATATCCTTCGTTGACCGTGAGAGCTTGTGATGGGCTAATTTGGGACACCCCTGCAGGGTTTTGAACTTTTGAAAGTCGTGCCCGCGGTTATGGGCAGATGGGAATTTGTTAATGTCTGATTGTAGAGTACTTGAAAATTAACTTAATTAAAATGCATCAACCGTGTGTGTAGCCGTAATGGTCTCTTCTCGGCGGAGTCCGGGAAGTGAACACGGTTTTGGAGTTAGGGGTGGTCTTCTTTTATTTTGGTTCCAAAGTCAGACCTTGATTGTATTCTGGTTGATGTAATACTATTTTTATGTATTGTGTGAAGTGGCGATTGTAAGCCAACTCTTTATCCCTTTCTTATTCAGTACATGGGATGTGTAAAGAATACCCCTCTTGCGACATGCCTACAATGCGGTTATGCCTCTAAGTCGTGCTTCGACACGTGGGACATATAGCCGCATCATGGGTGTTACAAGTTGGTAATCAGAGCCTTCCCCGACTTAGGAGCCCCCTGCTTGAACGAATCGTTGGCGTTGTTGAGTCTACAAAAATGTTTCGAGTCTTATAGGATTATATATATCGGAGAGTAGGATTCTTTTTACTCCTCAGTCCCTTCGTCGCTCTAGTGAGGCCTCCTGATGTAGAGTTTTGACCCTTCTCTCCTCAAATTTCACTAATTTTTTTAGGATCACGCGGGTATCTTGGAATTGTTCCGATGGTTTTGTGACGAGAACATTGTTCTTGGTGCCTCCTGACATTTAGGGGTTGTGGCAGTGTCCCGGGGAGTTGAGCTCCGAGGTGTTGTCATCACAATTTTATCGTTGCAGTTCTAGAATACCTGAGTTTCGCCGACATTGAAAATCTCTTTATGTAGTTGTTGGTGAGATAACCTCGACGCCACCCAGTATTGGGGAGGGAGTTCAGGAGTATTGCCATAACTCGTATAACGGATGCTTTTTGAAGGTTGAGGTAAATGATTTCCGAAGGTTTCTTGGTTATGTGTTGAAGGATGGATACAACTGGATGTAGGATTTGTTAGTTTGGGTGAGATATTATGCTTCCCCTGTATCCCCAACACCTGATTGCATAACTAGATAGTTTTCGGGATTTTATAAGTGGGAATTCAAGTATCACGTAGGAACTCTTTCCAACAGAGACATGATACGATATGGGATCTATCATATGTTTGTTTCCGGCTTATTTTGCAAGCCAATCCTTTGTTTTTGTTTTTATTGTGGTATTCGAGTTGCTTCAATGTCAAATGTGGATTCCATACCTGTTCTAAGCGGTGTTCTCATATTCCTATGTGAATACAAATCCTTCTTGATCTTTTGAATGTAAGTAGCTTCAGGATCACTTCTTGATCATTTCTAGTTTCATGACTATTGCTTCGCTTCTCTTCTCGCTCTCATTTGCGTATGTTAGCCACCATATATGGCTTGTTGTAGCTCCACCTCATTACCCTATCCTATTCATGAGCTTAAATAGTCTTGATCGCGAGGGTGTGAGATTGCTCAGTCCCCGTGACTCACAGATTACTTCCAAAACCAGTTGCAGGTGTCGTTGATACCAGTGCAGATGACGCAGCCGAGCTCAAGTGGGAGCTTGATGAAGATCGTGTTCGTTGTGTTGTTTCGTTTCCAGTTGATCAGTAGACGAGCCCAGTCGGGACGATCGGGGATCTAACATTAGGGGTGGTCTTCTTTTATTTTGGTTCCGTAGTCGGACCTTGATTGTATTCTGGTTGATGTAATACTATTTTTATGTATTGTGTGAAGTGGCAATTGTAAGCCAACTCTTAATCCCTTTCTTATTTAGCACATGGGATGTGTAAAGATTGCCCCTCTTGCGACATGCCTACAATGCGGTTATGCCTCTAAGTCGTGCTCCGACACGTGGGAGATATAGTCGCATCGTGGGTGTTACAAGTTGGTAATCAGAGCCTTGCCCGACTTAGGAGCCCCCTGCTTGATGGAATCGTTGGCGTTGTTGAGTCTAGAAAAATGTTTTGAGTCTTATAGGATTATATATATATATATATATATATATATATCGGAGAGTAGGATTCTTTTTACTCCTCAGTCCCTTCGTCCCTCTGGTGAGGCTTCCTGACGTAGAGTTTTGACCCTTCTCTCCTCAAATTTCACTAAAAAAATTTAGGATCACGCGGGTATCTTGGAATCGTTCCGATGGTTTTGTGATGAGAACATTGTTCTTGGTGCCTCCTGACATTTAAAGGTTGTGGCAGTGTCCCGGGGAGTTGAGCTCCGAGGTGTTGTTGTCACAATTTTATCGTTGCAGTTCTGGAATACCTGAGTTTCGCCGACATCGAAAATATCTTTTATGTAGTTGTTGGTGAGATAACCTTGACGCCACCTAGTACTGGGCGGGAGTTCGGGAGTATTGCCATAACTCGTATAATGGATGCTTTTCGAAGGTTGAGGTAAATGATTTCCGAAGGTTTCTTGGTTATGTGTTGAAGGATGGATATAGTTGGATGTAGGATTTGTTAGTTTGAGTGAGATATTATGCTTCCCCTATATCCCCAACACCTGATTGTAACTAGAAAGTTTTTGGGAGTTTATAAGTGGGAATTCAAGTCTCACGTAGGAATTCTTTCCAACAGACACATGATACGATATGGGATCTATCATATGTTTGTTTCCGGCATATTTTGCAAGCCAATCCTTTGTTTTTGTTTTGATTGTGGTATTCGAGTTGCTTCAATGTCAAATGTGGATTCCATACCTGTTCTAAGCGGTGTTCTCATATTCCTATGTGAATACAAATCCTTCTTGATCTTCGAGTTTGTCATCTCAATTTCTCCGGGTTAGTTCCATTCAAAGCATGCAAGTTAGAGTCCAAAACAAGGGCAAAAGTGTTTGGAAAAGTAGATATGATGGAGACGTATCAGTCACCACGCCATTGTGTTGACGGAACTCATGTACTTCCTCGACACCTTGCTGGATCAAGAAGGTGAGGGATGTCATCACGCTGAACGTGTGCAAAACTCGGAGGTGTCGTACGTTCGGTGCTTGATTGGTCAGAGCTAGGAGAAGTTCGACTATATCAACCGCGTTGTCAAATGCTTCCGCTTTTGTTCTAGGAGGGTACGTAGACACACTCTCCCCCTCGTTGCTATGCATCTCCTAGATAGATCTTGTGTGAGCGTAGGAATTTTTTTAAATTGCATGCTATGTTTCCCAACACCTAAAACTAAGCAGACTGAATGGGCACAACATTGAACATCTTCAGAGCCAACACAGGGGGACACTGTGAGCGAGCAAGATAGCGCCTTCAAGAAGGGAAACAACATTGTGATGGCATCACCATCCAATCCAAATAATTGGACCTAGGGTTCCCTTCAAAGCTCGTAGAGGGGCACAGAGAGAGAGGCCATGGTAGAGCCTTTAAGAAGGGAAACAACACCCACGAGTGTCACCACTGCCAACATCGGCAATCCAAGCATGGATTTCGCCAGGCCTCTCTCCGTGCAATCCCATAGCCACCTGACGAGAATTCGAAGATGAGGAAGTCCGCCCACCGGTGGATCTCCACCATAGAATGGGGGGAGGGAGGTCGGGCTGCATCTGTCGCCAAAAAAACACGAGCTTTGGAGCCGACGTTGCATGTAGGAGGACGGGGTCAGGGAGGCAGCAGGGTAGAGAGCCGGCACAGATGGGTAGGGGTGGCGGCCATCACCGTAGGCAAGCCAGGAACCGGAAGGGGAGTCTAGTTCCAAGCTGTCAGGGGCGGAGTCGCCAAAACACCGGCGAGCCGAAGAAGCTGGAAGAGACGCAGCAAGCCGAGCACCGGGGCTGAAACTGTGTTGGCACAGGATGTCGGCATGCCAGGGACACCGGAGCACGCAGGTCCGTGGCCGCCGGGACCGGAGTAGAGTCAGCAAGGATCCACCGCCAAGCTTCAACGGATGCCATCAAAGACAACCATGACCTCACACCCGCAGAGGTCGGCACCGCAACTCGGAGGAGACGCTATCGAAGACTGAGAGTGGCCTGCATGGGGCAAAGCCATGCCTCGGCCAGCCCGACCACCTCCACCCTACGCACGCCCCCACGAACAGTAGAGCGAAGAAGGGTTGCGCCAACGAGGGAGGCAAGGGTTGGCGGGGAGGAGCACCCAAGGCGTGATCGCGCCACCATGCCGGACCCGCAGGGGAGAAGGCAACTTTTGAAGAAGGAGAAGTCCGTCGTGTGCTAGATCGGATCTGGGACGGCGGGTAAGGGCCCTCCAATGCCAGGGAAATGAAAGACTGCCTCACCGCCGCCATCCCTAGGCGCGTTACGGGTTCCCCAGCCGGCCCTCCGGCAACGGTGAAACAACAATGGTGGTAGAGGGGTGCTCCCGCCGGCGGTCGAGGTTTCCCCGGTGTCGTCAGATGCGGGCGATGTGGGGGTGGGTCTTCTTTCGGAAGCATACAACAATTGCCAAGACACATTGATGACATCTTAGCTTGGGTGCTGGACTTCAAGGCCATAATGCGCTCTGCCTACTGCTTCACCTTGGATGAGCACACTTGCATGAGCAGGCACCGGATGGCACACATTCTGTGTGGGAAGCATTGTGGGTGCGGCCCGCCCCTCCCGGTGTACACGTCTTTGCATGGAATCTCCCGACAAACTCTTTAGCTAGTATACGATGGAAAGAAAAAGTGACACATTGACAAATCTAATATGTGCATGATTTATGGGGTGGAATGCGAGGATACCTTGTGGTAGCTGCTTGGTGTAAACTATACTACTTTAGATGTCATTACTCAGGAAGATGGGGAATACCATATTAAAGTGACTATTCAAGATGTGAAAAGCAAGTTCATATGGGACCTGGTGGTGGTGTATGGGGATGCTCAGCCATCTGGCAAAGCAAGATTCCTTGCTGAATTATGTAGAATCTTTCAAAATAGTGTGAACCCCATCCTGATAGGAGGGGATTTCAACATAATTAGGAAAGCTTCTAAAAAAAACCTGGTACTCCAGGACATTGGACTTTCCTTTTTAATGTGATCATAGAACAAGCTGGGGTTAGAGGGCTTGCCATGCATGGTAGACAATATACTTGGGGGAATAATTTACCCCAACCTACCTTTGAGAAATTAGACAGAATTTTATGTGATGTGGAATGGGAAGAGAATTATCCTTTAACAGATGTCTCTGCTCTTTGCAGAGAAAAATCTGATCATGTACCCTTATTTCTGTACACTGGAGATGTGATTAAAAATGATCCTTTGTTTATATTTGAAAACTCCTGGTTCCTTAGGGAAGGGTTAGATGAATTGGTTACTAAAACTTGGAAAGCTAATGGAAATCTGATCATGTACCCTTGTTCCTGGACACTGGAGATGTGATTAAAAATGATCCTTTGTTTATATTTGAAAACTCCTGGTTCCTTAGGGAAGGGTTAGATGAATTGGTTACTAAAACTTGGAAAGCTAATGGATCCAAAATATCTAGTCTAGACAACTGGCAAAATAAACTGAGAAGTTTAAGACCAGGTTTAAAAGGGTGGAATAGGAATATGAATGCATGGTATAGAGAGCTCAAAAAAGATATATTGATTAAATTGGATAATATTGATAAAAAATGTGAGATGTATGGATTAAATGTAGATGATAGGAGAGAACAAATGGAGCTCAGAGTTCAGCTAGATAGGCTGTTGGGGCAAGAGGAAGCCAAATGGAAACAGAGAGCAAAGGTGGATGAACTGATTGGCGGAGATAATAATACTAAATATTTTCATGCAAAAGTGAATGGGAGGCATAGGAAAAGTAAGATTACAGTGCTTGATTAAGAAGAAGGGAAAGTGGAAGGGGAGAAAAAAATTAATTGGCTATATTACAATTTTTTATAAAACTTTATTTGGAGCAGCTGATGCTTCTAGTATTTCCTTATGCATTGATAATCCTCACAAGATACTCCCAACTCAAAAAGAGATGCTGACTGGGGAGTTTTCTTTGGAGGAAATTAAGACAACTATTTTTCAGATGGCACATAATAAATCTCCTGGTCCAGATGGATTTACTGTTGAATTCTATCAACATTTCTGGGAACTGATTAAGGTAGATCTCAAACAAATGTTTGATGATCTATATAATGGGAACCTGGATATTAAAAGACTGAACTATGGAATCATTACCTTGGTGCCAAAAACTAAAGAAGCTAATCAGATACAAAAATTTAGACCCATATGTCTGTTGAATGTTAGTTTTATTTTTCACAAAGGTCTTAATGAATAGATTTAATCTAGTGGTTGATTCTATCATCTCCCTTGTACAAACTTCCTTTATTAAAGGGAGATACATAATGGAGGGGTCGTGGTAATAGTGTTCATGTTAAAAAATAGAGTGCTCTATTGTTGAAAGTAGATTTTGAAAAAGCCTATGATAAAATCAAATGGCCTTTTGTTCTCCAAATGCTAAAAGGAAAAGATTTCCCTGATAAATGGATAGATTGGGTTATGAGAACTATTAGAGGGGGAAAAGTTTGTATTAAAGTTAATGAAAACTATGGCCCTTACTTCCCTACCTATAAAGGGTTGAGACAGGGAGATTCTTTGTCCCCTTTAATGTTTAATCTAGCAGGAGATGCCTTCGCTATTCTAATGAAGAATGCTAGGAAAGCTGGCATAATTAAAGGGCTGCTGGCTGACACCTTGGAAGGAGGGATTAATATGTTACAATATGCAGATGATACCATTTCTTATAGCAAGATGATTATGAAAGTGCTTGCAATTTCAAATGTATACTATGCCTGTTTGAACAAATGTCTGGCTTAAAGATCAATTTCCATAAGAGTGAGATCTTCTTATTTGGCGTAGCTGCTGACAAAAAACGAGAATACTCTCAGATATTTACATGCCCTGTGGGAGAACTTCCTATGAAATACTTTGTCTTCCTATTGATAAAAAAACAAAAACAAAAACTAGAAGCCATCTGAAAACAAAATGGAAGGGAAATGTGGAACTTGGCAAGGGAGGCTGTTAGCTAGTGCTGGGAGATTGACTCTGATACAATCTTCTCTAACTGTAATTCCATACTTCATGATGTCCTTTTATGGCCTGCCCGTGGGTATGGAAAAAAGAATGAATTTCTTTATGGCTAGGTTGTTATGGCAAGAAAACAATGATAAGAAAAAATATCATCTAGTGAGGTGGGAAGAGGTGTGCAAACCAAAAGATATGGGAGGTTTGGGCATACAATATCTAGCTTTTATGAAAAAGCCTTGCTCTACAAATGGTGGTGGAGAATCTACAACACAGATGGTATTTGGCAACGAATCCTGAGGCATAAATATATAAAAAAGAATTGTGTCACTAATGCTAAGAGTAGAAGTGGAGACTCGCGGTTTTGGGGGGAGTTGTTGAAACATAATTTTTTTCTTCTCTTTGTGTAAATTTGAGATAGGAAATGGTGAGAACACCAGATTTTGGGAGGACTAGTGGATTGGCCCCAAAACTCTGAAAGATAGTTATCCACGCCTTTATAACATTTGTTTTGACAAGGAAAAGTCGGTGTCAGATATTCTGAACAAAGGGCTTGACAAAATACGCTTTAGGAGAACTCTGTGGGGGGGGATCTTTGGAACTATGGGAACACATCGGGGGGGTGCGAGAGTTAGACTTTAGATAAATGTCAGGACAAGATTAGATGGACACCAGCAGGGGATGGTAAATATAATGTCAAAACCTGCTACAGACATCTGGTCCAAAATGGGCTACAATATCCCTACAAATTCCTTTGGAAAACAAAGATGCTGTCACATCCCTAGTTCTGGTATGACCTAGGCTAGCTAGTCATGTGTGCATCACGTTTAAATTTCATTTAAATTTGAAATGGGGATTTGTAAAACCCTCAGAAATCATTTCTGGAAATGACCCAGATAAAAATTGCTCCAAAAGGGTCCAAGAAAATGTTCATGTCTCTCTCTGAAAATATTGGGCAGAGGTAAAATTTCAAACCAATATTTTTAGGAGCTCATAAATATTTATATGGGCCATTTGGAATTAATCTAGTAATTATTTGCGTTGGATAAATATTTATATATATATATAATATTGTCCAATAATTCTGAATTTTGCTGAGGGGCTTTGGAATAATCCTTTAGGCCCCTGCAAAAAATTTCAGAAGAAAATAACTTGATTTAGTATTTTTATTAAATCAAAACAAATGTCAGAAAATAGAAAAGAAAATAGGAAATAAGAAAACTTTTACCTGACTTACCTGGCGCCCCACCCCGGCCCAGCAGTGGCCCGGCCCAACTGGCCATTGCCAGTCGTCTCCCTCGCCAGGAGGCAGCGGCGAAAGGGAGCACGGCGAGCGTGCATGCCCGCCAGGTAGCTGCTTGCTGCCTCCTCTCCCTCCTCGGCGTTGTCCACCCCCGAGTGCTCCACCGAGCCCCCTGGCCTCTCTCACTTCCCCAGTTCTCTCCTCTCTTCCCCCTCGCCCTCTCTCTCGCGGCCGAAATCGCCGTCGCCGCCGTCCACAGCCACCGTGGCCTCGGCCACTGCCGCACCTCCCCGACACGCTTCCCAGCTCCGCCGCGACCCCTTCTCCCTCCTCACCGAGCAAAGCAACCGGGCGAGCTCCGCTTCATCCTCGGCGCCGTCGTCTTCATCTCCGGCCGCCGGATATCGTCCTCACCGCCCCGCCGACTCCATCCTTCCCCGAGCTCCTCAACGACACCCGCCGGTCCCCTGTGAGCCCCGCCGTCGTTCCCCCTACTCCCTTGCCCTTCTGCGCCCTCTAGCCCCTCTGCCGCACGCCACAGAACACCGGCCGCCGCCGCGAGCTTCGCTCCGACGAGCTCCGCCGTCCCCGCAGCCTCCCGACTGCTCCACTGGATGCACGCGAGCACCAGCTCCTCGGGGATGGTCTCCGCGGCCCATTTGGTCGCTGGAGACGCGATCCCGAGCCCCTCCGCCGCGTCTGGCTCGCTGGCGTCAAGCCGCCGGCGGGTTTTGACCCCGCTGACCAGGAGGTTTGACCTCCCGTGGGTCGCTGACATGTGGGGCCCGACCTTATTAATTTTTAGTTAGGATTAGTTCAACAACTAATTTAACCCTATTAAATAATTGGGTCACTGACGCGTGGGCCCAACCCCATTAACTAAGCTAGTTTAGGTTTAATTTAATTAGGATTAGCCACAGACACTGACGTGTGGACCCCACACGTCAGGTTTGACTCGGACAGCTCTTTTGACCTGCTGACGCAATGCTGCTGTCATGCTGATGCAATATATCATTTTTTGGTATTAAAATAAATCAGGAAATTCCAGAAAATGATATAAACTTCAAAAATTCATAGAAATTCAACCGTAGCTCAGATTTAAATAATTTATATATGAAAAATTATCAGAAAAATTCAATCTATCCATCTGTACCATTTTCATGCATGAAAAACCAATCAATACATGCTGTATAAGGGAAACACTAAAATGGCATATTTAAGAGCTTATGTTAAAGATGCATTTGAATCTTTAGTTCAAATGGACTTTAACCAATTGAATGCTGGTTGCATTAGCTCAAACAACATCACATCTTCATGCCATGTTCATGCATCATATTGTTGCATATGTTTGTGTATTGATTGTCGACACCGTTCCTTCTCGATAGGTCCTGCTCCGGAGACCGATCCAAAGTATCTATCTGTGGAGCAGTGCCCCCTCTGTTGATCTACCAGGCAAGCAAACCCCCTTGTTCATTCCGATACAATCCTACTCTCTCTCTCCTTCTCTCATTATTGCATTAGGACAACAACGATTCAACTGCTACTTTATGCTGCGGTAGTTGAACCCATTCCTCTGCATGACCTGTCATTGCCACAGTAAATAGTTAAAACCCACTAGCATGTGTAGGAGTTGATTGAGCCATGTTGTGCTCTTGCCATGCCATGCCTGCTATTGCTTAGAGTTGTGTCAGGTCTGATTCATCGGGAATGAATTGGAGTGGTACGATATGTTCTGGTGCTGAGAGTTAAGCGTGTGAACACGATTTGGTAAAGGTAGCGGTGAGAGGCCATGTAGGAGTACATGGTGGGTTGTCTCACTGGAACCGTCCTTAAGCACTGAGTTCTGTGTATGTTGTCCAATGACTAGCTACTACCACACATTGGGCTCCGGGCACTCCAAGCTCTCTCGACTTATTAACCAACTTGATCTTCGTCCAGGAGTTGCAATTAGTTTCTGGTGTTTGTAGGTAGTGTTAGTAGTCTACCAAGTGGCACCCGGCCAGGTGGGCTTGGGACAGACTAGGCACAAGTGGCATGGTGTACCAAGCATAGATCCATCCGGCAAGGTGGGCTTGGGAACCCTGCACACATCGTTTGGGGCCGTGAGCGACACCCCGGCCGGATCTCCTTGCGGATGGAACCCGAATAGGCGATAAACCTGGACTAGAGTCTTGTGTGGTTAGTCAGGCCGTGGCCGACACCCTCGCCAGGCTTCCGCTTGAAGGTTGCCGAGATACATGACGTGTACATGGTGATAAGTGGTGAGAGCGTGTGTGAAGAAGTACACCCCTGCAAGGTTATCATGATCTATTCGAATAGCCGTGTCCTCGGTTATGGACTTCTTGGATGCTTACGTGGTACATAGACAACTTGAAGTGGATACTCTAAAATGCTCAAGACAAGTGTGAGTGCTATGGATGGCCTTCTCGTAGGAAGACGGGAATGAATCCATAGTAGTGTATTGACGTGGTGATTAGTGGACTCATGTGCGCCACCTCAAAAGAGTTACCAACAGTCGTAGTACAGGATAGCCACTGAGTCAAAGCTGGCTTGCTGCAACTAAACTCCACATTACCTTCTTGATACAAGTGCATGTATGATAGGATCTGATGTAAGTCTTGCTAAGTACCTTTGTACTCATGTTGCTTTATTTATGTTTTTGCAGCGGAGACTTCGGTCTTACTAGTTTACGTGGACTTCGACAAGTAGCTTGTACCTCAGCTACGATCTTGATCGGATGTTGTAGATAGTCGGGCTCCTCAGCCTTTTTCATTTGTAGTTGTCTGTACTCAGACATGTAATGCTTCCGCTTGTTGCTTGTATGCTCCGAATGATGGGTCATGTGACCCTTGCTTGTACTTAATGCTATGTGGTTCTTCTGAGCCTTTATCTATATGAGTTTGCATTATGTTGTGATGCCATGTTGTACCTCACATACTTGCATGTTATGCGTACGTGTGATGTGTATTGCTATGAGTGGGATCCGACAATCTAGTTGTTTGTCCTTGGCAGCCTCTCTTATGGGGAAATGTAGTCTAGTGCTTCCTTGAGCCATAGTAGTCCGCTACAGCCCGGTTCACCGGAATCCTGCTAGCCCAGCACTACTGCTCAGAACACTTGACTGGCAGGCATGTGTTTCACTTCGTTCCTGTGTCTGTCCCTTTGGGGAAATGTCACTCGATGACATCCGGAGTCCTGCCTAGCCTGCTACAGCCCGGGTTACCGGAGTCCTATTAGCCCAGTCCTACAGCCTGGATTCATATGCTGTTGACTGACATGCTCGATGTGACTCATGTATGCCTGTCCCCATAGGTTAGCACCACTTTGGGTTCACGACTAGCCATGTCGGCCCGGGTTCTCTGTCATATGGATGCTAGCGATACTATCATATACGTGAGCCAAAAGGTGCAAATGGTCCCGGCCATGGTAAGGCGACACCCGTGGAAATACCGTGCGTGAGGCCGCAAAGTGATATGAGGTGTTACAGGCTAGATCGGTGTGACTTAGAATCGGGGTCCCGACAGCTTTGGTATCAGA
The DNA here is from genome assembly GCF_018294505.1 of Triticum aestivum. NCBI lineage: Eukaryota > Viridiplantae > Streptophyta > Magnoliopsida > Poales > Poaceae > Triticum > Triticum aestivum. Next base: position 223,617,743 of record NC_057800.1, on the reverse strand, counting down.
GCCTGACTGCCTGCAGGATTTCCAAGCCAACCTGGTCGAAGTTGAGTCTAGAAATTCTTTAGTTATGTAAGGGAATTGATTGTGGAAGGGAACGTAAGGCTCTTTTTACTCCTTATATCTCATGCCCTTCTGATCTGTGTAATCCTATCTTTCCTACGGGGTTAAGGAACTAGGCTTTCTTTTCTGTCTATCCGGATCACGTGTTACTACTCCATAGTCTCTTAGGATTGGTTGATCAGAGTCATATCCCAGTTCGAGTACCTCTGGTGTAGCCTGTTTAGTACTATCTCAGAACCTTGAGTGATGATGTTGAGTATGGTGCTACCCCATCTTTCGCAGAATGTCTCATTTTGAGCATTTTACTACCGTTATGCTGCCGGAATTGTCCTAGGAGTTTGAGAGATACTAAATTTCCTTGTGCTACATGTTGCATCCTATAGTTGTTGTTGACCTCGTCCTTGGTTCCGCTTCTCAGGATGTCGCCAGTTAACCGAAGTTTTGTTGCTCGTTGCCTGAACCACGGAGGTGGTAGGGATGAGGAGGATCCTCCCGACCAACCTTCATTGGTAGAGTTCATGATAGAGATGGAGAGGAACAAGCGTGAGTCTAACCGCTTGTTGGCACGTATCGAGGAGAACATCGCACATCGGTGCAAAGAGTCAGCGACCATCCAGGATTTCATTGATCTGAAACCACCCACCTTCCATCATTCCATTGAGCCACTCGATGCAGATGACTGGCTCCATAGTATCACACACAAGCTGCGTTCTGTGAACGTAGCTGAAAGTGACAAGGTCACTTATGCTCCATATCACCTGGAAGGTCCTGCTAGTCTCTGGTGGCAGAACTATGAGGCTATGCTTCCAGCTGGTCAAATTCCTACCTGGAGAGATTTCACTGAGGCTTTTCGCGAGCATAACATTCCTGAAGCCCTCATCGATCGCAAGAGAGAAGAGTTCTGTAGTTTCACCCAGGGTAAGATGGCTGTTGATGCTTACAGTAGAGAGTTTGAGAACCTCGCCCGCTATGCTACAGAAGAAGTGTCCACAGATGCCAAGAAGCAGGCTAGGTTCCGGAAGGGTCTCAACCCCAAGTTGCATCGTGATCTCCACTTGCATCGTTGCAATACATTCCACGCTCTTGTGAACAAGGTCATTAATGCAGAGACAGCTCAACTCACCTACGAGAAATCTCGTAAGCACACCCGTGATTTGGGTTCTTCCTCCGGTTCTAGTTCTCAGAAGCGCCGGATTTGGGTTCCGAACTCCGCTCTTCCACCCGGTTATACACCAAGGCCTTCTTGTGTGGCACCTCACCTAGTTCAACCATATGCTACACCCATGCCTATTGGTAGACCACTTGTCAATGCGGGTCCTTGTCCTACCTCCAAGATTTGTTACAAGTGTGGAGAGCCAGGCCACATTGCCTGTATTTGCACTCAGACCAGTGTTGCTCCAACCCAGCCCGAGAAGTCTGTTGGCCGTGGTAGTAAGCCTTCACACCAGATTATCAGTGCCAAGTCAGCTCCCACTGAACTTGGACGTGTGCATCACGTCTCAGCTAAAGACGCTCATGATGATCCAGATGTCGTTCTTGGTACACTCCTTGTCAACTATCACCCATCTTCGGTTCTATTCGATACCAGGGCATCTCACTCCTTCATTTCCGAAAGTTATGCCCGTTTGCACGACATGTCATTTTGTGATATGCCCTCCCCACTACTCATTCAAACTCCTGGATCCAAGTGGCAAACTTCTAGGATAAGTTATGGCAATGAAATACATGTTGACAGACTTGTATTTCTAGCTTCCTTGATATCCCTCAAGTTTTCAAATATTAACATCATTTTGGGTATGGACTGGATGAAAGCTCATTATGCCAAGATTGACTGTTACACCAGGTCTGTTCAGCTCACACACCCCTCTGGCAAGGTAGTCACTGTCTCCACCAGAATTGCAAGGCGTCAACTATATTCTCTAAATGCCAGCCCTCTTCCTGACCTTGAAGATATTCCGGTAGTCCGTGATTTTCCGGATGTCTTTCCAGAAGAACTACCAGGTATTCCACCTGATAGAGATGTAGAGTTTGTTATAGATCTTATCCCCGGAACTGCCCCAATTTCTAGGAGACCTTACAAGATGGCACCCTTAGAGCTAGCCGAGCTTAAGAAACAACTCGATGAATCCTTGCAAAAGGGTTTCATCCGTCCTAGTTCTTCTCCCTGGGCTTGCCCCGTCCTCTTCGTTAAGAAGAAGGATGGTACGGACCGAATGGTTGTGGATTATCGTCCCGTTAATTTGGTCACGATAAAGAACAAGTATCTGCTCCCCAGGATCAACAATCTATATGATCAGCTCGCTGGATCCTCAGTCTTCTCCAAGATGGATTTGAGGTTAGGCTACCACCAAATCAAGATCAGAAATGGGGATATTCCTAAGACGGCTTTTGTCGCTCGTTATGGTCAGTACGAGTACACCGTCATGTCCTTTGGTCTAACCAACGCTCCAGCTACTTTCTCTCGCTTGATGAACTCGATCTTCATGGAGTACTTAGATAAGTTCGTCGTGGTTTACCTCGATGATATCCTTATTTACTCGAAGAACGAGGAAGAGCATGCCGAACATCTTAGACTTGTGTTAGAAAAACTCAGAGAGCACCGCCTTTATGCCAAGTTCTCCAAGTGCGAATTTTGGTTGCCAGAAGTGACCTATCTCGGCCACGTAATCTCTGGTAAGGGCATTGCTGTCAATCCCGAAAGAGTTCAGGCCGTTCTTGATTGGACTCCGCCTGAAATAGTTAAGGAAGTTAGGAGTTTCCTTGGTCTAGCCAGTTATTGTCGCCGATTCGTTGAGAACTTCTCCAAAGTGGCCAAACCTCTCACAGAACTTCTCAAGAAAGTTAAAAAGTTTGAGTGGTCCCCACAGTGTGAGCACAGTTTTCAGGAACTGAAAAGACGCCTGACTTCTGCTCCCATACTTGTGCCACCGGACTTCACTAAGGACTTTGTTATCTATTGTGATGCCTCACGACAGGGACTAGGTTGCATTCTTATGCAATATCGCCATGTGATTGCCTATGCATCTCGACAGTTGCATCCACATGAGGAGAATTATCCTACACATGATCTAGAGCTTGCAGCCGTAGTCTATGCACTTAAGACATGGCGACATTACCTTCTCGGTAAACGTTGCGAGATTTACACCGATCACCAGAGTCTCAAGTATATCTTCACCCAACCAGATTTGAACCTTAGGCAAAGACGTTGGTTGGAGTTGATCTCAGATTATGATTTAGGGATTACCTACACCCCAGGTAAGGGGAATGTCATGGCTGATGCGCTAAGTCGTAAGTCCTATTGCAACAATCTCATGTTGCAGTAGGGCCAACCACTTCTCCATGAGGAATTATGTAAGCTTAACCTCCACCTTGCTCCTCAAGGATTCCTTTCTACCTTGGTGGCGAAACCTACTCTTGTGGATCAAATCATCTCTGCTCAGCAGCAGGATACGGGAATTTCCCGGATCAAGAGAAACATTAACAAGGGAGTTGGTGGTAGTTTCTCTATAGATGATCGTGGTGTTGTTTTCTTTGAGAGTCGCTTGGTGGTTCCCAAGAATCAACATCTTCGACAATTAATCCTTAAGGAGGCGCATGAATCTCCTCTCACGATTCATCCCGGTAGTACTAAGATGTATCAGGACCTATGCCAGAGGTTCTGGTGGACTAGGATGAAGAGAGAAATTGCTCAATTTATTGCTAACTGTGATGTTTGTCGTCGCGTGAAGGCAGAGCATCAGAGACCTGCTGGCACTCTTCAACCTTTAGCTATTCCTGAGTGGAAATGGGATAAAGTTGGTATGGACTTCATCACCGGCTTTCCCAGGACCAAGAGAGGGAATAATGCTATCTTCGTAGTCATTGATCGTCTTTCCAAAGTGGCTCACTTCCTACCCGTTCGAGAGAGTATCACTGCTAGTCAGCTCGCTGACTTATATATTTCTCGAATAGTATCACTTCATGGTGTTCCACTGGAGATCAATTCAGACCGTGGTAGTCTTTTCACTTCTCATTTCTGGGAGAGTTTCCAAACTGCCATGGGAACCCATCTTTCCTTCAGTACCGCTTTCCACCCTCAATCAAGTGGTCAGGTGGAAAGGGTCAACCAGATTCTTGAAGACATGCTTAGAGCTTGTGTTATCTCATTCGGTATGGATTGGGAGAAGTGTCTTCCCTTCGCCGAGTTTGCTTATAACAACAGCTACCAAACCAGCCTCAAGAAAGCTCCTTTTGAGATTCTGTATGGATGAAGATGTCGAACACCTTTGAACTGGTCAGAAACCGGTGAAAAACAATTCTTTGGACCGGATATGATCCAGGAGGCAGAAGAGCAAGTTCGCGTCATTCGTGAGAATTTGAAAACAGCCCAATCTCGTCAAAAGAGCCAGTATGACCGTTGTCATAAGGAAGTGGCTTATGAAGTTGGCGACAAGGTTTATCTTCGGGTTACTCCCTTGAAGGGTACCCATCATTTCGGTATCAAAGGCAAGTTGGCTCCTCGTTACATTGGTCCTTTTCGCATTCTCGCTAAACGAGGAGAGGTTGCCTACCAGTTGGAACTACCCCCACATCTTTCTCGAGTACATGATGTCTTCCACGTCTCTCAACTCAGGCGTTGCTTCTCGGATCCCATCCGCAGAGTGGACCACGAAACGCTTGATCTCCAAGATAACCTCACTTATTGAGAGTACCCTGTTTGCATCCTTGATCAAGCAGAGCGTGTCACCCGACGTCATAACATCAAGTTTCTCAAGGTTCAGTGGTCTCATCATTTCGAGAGAGAAGCTACTTGGGAGCATGAAGATCGTCTTCGATTTGAGTACCCCGCTTCCTTCCCGCCGACTCCTGAATCTCGGGACGAGATTCTTCCGAGTGGGAGCGAGTTGTCACATCCCTAGTTCTAGTATGACCTAGGCTAGCTAGTCATGTGTGCATCACGTTTAAATTTCATTTAAATTTGAAATGGGGATTTGTAAAACCCTCAGAAATCATTTCTGGAAATGACCCAGATAAAAATTGCTCCAAAAGGGTCCAAGAAAATGTTCATGTCTCTCTCTGAAAATATTGGGCAGAGGTAAAATTTCAAACCAATATTTTTAGGAGCTCATAAATATTTATTTTGGCCATTTGGAATTAATCCAGTAATTATTTGCGTTGGATAAATATTTATATATATATATATATAATATTGTCCAATAATTCTGAATTTTGGTGAGGGGCTTTGGAATAATCCTTTAGGCCCCTGCAAAAATTTTCAGAAGAAAATAACTTGATTTAGTATTTTTATTAAATCAAAACAAAGGTCGGAAAATAGAAAAGAAAACAGGAAATAAGAAAACTTTTACCTGACTTACCTGGCGCCCCACCCCGGCCCAGCAGTGGCCCGGCCCAACTGGCCGTTGCCAGTCGTCTCCCTCGCCAGGAGGCAGCGGTGAAAGGGAGCACGGCGAGCATGCATGCCCGCCAGGCAGCTGCTTGCTGCCTCCTCTCCCTCCTCGGCGTTGTCCACCCCCGAGAGCTCCACCGAGCCGCCTGGCCTCTCTCACTTCCCCAGTTCTCTCCTCTCTTCCCCCTCGCCCTCTCTCTCGCGGCCGAAATCGCCGTCGCCGCTGTCCACAGCCACCGTGGCCTTGGCCATTGCCGCACCTCCCCGACACGCTTCCCAGCTCCGCCGCGACCCCTTCTCCCTCCTCATCGAGCAAAGCAACCGGGCAAACTCCGCTTCATCCTCGGCGCCGTCGTCTTCATCTCCGGCCGCCGGAGATCGTCCTCACCGCCCCGCCGACTCCATCCTTCCCCGAGCTCCTCGACGACGCCCGCCGGTCCCCTGTGAGCCCCGCCGTCGTTCCCCCTACTCCCCTACCCTTTTGCGCCCTCTAGCCCCTCTGCCGCACGCCACCGAACACCGGCCGCCTCCACGAGCTTCGCTTCGGCGAGCTCCGCCGTCCCCGCAGCCTCCCGACTACTCCACTGGATGCGCGCGAGCACCAGCTCCTCGGGGATGGTCTCCGCGGCCCATTTGGTCGCTGGAGACGCGATCCCGAGCCCCTCCGCTGCGTCTGGCTCGTCGGCGTCAAGCCGCCGGCGGGTTTTGACCCCGCTGACCAGGAGGTTTGACCTCCCGTGGGTCGCTGACATGTGGGGCCCGACCCTATTAATTTTTAGTTAGGATTAGTTTAACAACTAATTTAACCCTGTTAACTAATTGGGTCACTGACGCGTGGGCCCAACCCCATTAACTAAGCCAGTTTAGGTTTAATTTAATTAGGATTAGCCACAGACACTGACGTGTGGACCCCACACGTCAGGTTTGACTCGGCCAGCTCCTTTGACCTGCTGACGCAATGCTGCCGTCATGCTGACGCAATATATCATTTTCTGGTATTAAAATAAATCGGGAAATTCCAGAAAATGATATAAACTTCAAAAATTCGTAGAAATTCAACCGTAGCTTAGATTGAAATAATTTATATATGAAAAATTATCAGAAAAAGTCAATCTATCCATCTGAACCATTTTCATGCATGAAAAACCAATCTATACATGCTGTATAAGGGAAACACTAAAATGGCATATTTAAGAGCTTATGTTAAAGATGCATTTGAATCTTTAGTTCAAATGGACTTTAACCAATTGAATGCTGGTTGCATTAGCTCAAACAACATCACATCTTCATGCCATGTTCATGCATCATATTATTGCATATGTTTGTGTATTGATTGTCGACACCGTTCCTTCTCGATAGGTCCTGCTCCGGAGACCGATCTAGAGTATCTATCTGTGGAGCAGTGCCCCCTCTGTTGATCTATCAGGCAAGAAAACCCCCTTGTTCATTCCGATACAATCCTACTCTCTCGCTCCTGCTCTCATTATTGCATTAGGACAACAACGATTCAACTGCTACTTTATGCTGCGGTAGTTGAACCCATTCCTCTGCATGACCTGTCATTGCCACAGTAAATAGTTAAGACCCACTAGCATGTGTAGGAGTTGATTGAGCCATGTTGTGTTCTTGCCATGCCATGCCTTCTATTGCTTAGAGTTGTGTCAGGTCTGATTCATCGGGAATGAATTGGAGTGGTACGATATGTTCTGGTGCTGAGAGTTAAGCGTGTGAACACGATTTGGTAAAGGTAGCGGTGAGAGGCCATGTAGGAGTACATGGTGGGTTGTCTCACTGGAATTGTCCTTAAGCACTAAGTTCTGTGTATGTTGTCCAATGACTAGCTACTACCACACATTGGGCTCCGGGCACTCCAAGCTCTCTCGACTTATTAACCAACTTGATCTTTGTCCAGGAGTTGCAATTAGTTTCTGGTGTTTGTAGGTAGTGTTAGTAGTCTACCAAGTGGCACCCGGCCAGGTGGGCTTGGGACAGACTAGGCACAAGTGGCACGGTGTACCAAGCGTAGATCCATCCGGCGAGGTGGGCTTGAGAACCCTGCACACATCGTTTGGGGCCGTGAGCGACACCCCGGCCGGATCTCCTTGCGGATGGAACCCGAATAGGCGATAAACCTGGACTAGAGTCCTGTGTGGTTAGTCAGGCCATGGTCGACACCCTCGCCAGGCTTCCGCTTGAAGGTTGCCGAGATACATGACGTGTACATGGTGATAAGTGGTGAGAGCGTGTGTGAAGAAGTACACCCCTGCAGGGTTATCATGATCTATTTGAATAGCCGTGTCCTCGGTTATGGACTTCTTAGATGCTTACGTGGTACATAGACAACTTGAAGTGGATACTCTAAAATGCTCAAGACAAGTGTGAGTGCTATGGATGGCCTTCTCGTAGGAAGACGGGAATGAATCCATAGTAGTGTATTGACGTGGTGATTAGTGGACTCGTGTGCGCCACCTCAAAAGAGTTACCAGCAGTCGTAGTACAGGATAGCCACTGAGTCAAAGCTGGCTTGCTGCAACTAAACTCCACATTACCTTCTTGATACAAGTGCATGTATGATAGGATCTGATGTAAGTCTTGCTGAGTACCTTTGTACTCATGTTGCTTTATTTATGTTTTTGCAGCGGAGACTTCGGTCTTACTAGTTTACGTGGACTTCGACAAGTAGCTTGTACCTCAGCTACGATCTTGATCGGATGTTGTAGATAGTCGGGCTCCTCAGCCTTTTTAATTTGTAGTTGTCTGTACTCAGACATGTAATGCTTCCACTTGTTGCTTGTATGCTCCGAATGATGGGTCATGTGGCCCTTGCTTGTACTTAATGCTATGTGGTTCTTCTGAGCCTTTATCTATATGAGTTTGCATTATGTTGTGATGCCATGTTGTACCTCACATACTTGCATGTTATGCGTACGTGTGACGTGTATTGCTATGTGTGGGATTCGACAATCTAGTTGTTTGTCCTTGGCAGCCTCTCTTATGGGGAAATGTTGTCTAGTGCTTCCTTGAGGCATAGTAGTCCGCTACAGCCCGGTTCATCGAAGTCCTGCTAGCCCAGCACTACTGCTCAGAACACTTGACTGGCCGGCATGTGTTTCACTTCGTTCCTGTGTCTGTCCCTTTGGGGAAATGTCACGCGGTGACATCCGGAGTCCTGCCTAGCCTGCTACAGCCCGGGTTACCGGAGTCCTGTTAGCCCAGTGCTACAGCCCGAATTCATATGTTGTTGACCGACATGCTCGATGTGACTCATGTATGCCTGTCCCCATAGGTTAGCACCGCTTTGGGTTCACGACTAGCCATGTCGGCCCGGATTCTTTGTCATATGGATGCTAGCGATACTATCATATACGTGAGCCAAAAGGCGCAAACGGTCCCGGCCATGGTAAGGCGACACCCATGGAAATACCGTGCGTGAGGCCGTAAAGTGATATGAGGTGTTACAG
>NC_057800.1:223595895-223608558 GCF_018294505.1 Triticum aestivum | reverse complement strand
TGATGAGGAAAAGCATTCTCATCAAACAAAACTTAAAAAAAAAGAGGATGTCAGGGGGACAACAATTGTTCCTTCTGTGGTAGAGAGGAAGATATAGATCATCTCTTTATACATTGCTCGGTGGCAAAAATGTTATGGATGGTCATGAAATGTTCCTTTAATTTACAAGATATCTCTGGCAAGATTAATGATATATTTGGTAGATGGACAAATAAGTTTGAAAAAAATGATAAAAGTCTTATGACAGTTGGAATATCTGCTATGTTATGGACGATGTGGAAACTAAGAAACATACTAGTTTTTGATAATCACAGGATAGTTGATCCCTGTGTTCCTGTGAATCTGATTATTAAAAATTTACATGAATGATGTGTATTGCAGAAAAACCAAGGAAAAATAAATCGCATGAAGGAGGGTGTAAAGCAAGTAGAGCGGGTTGCTAGGGAGATCTTCAAGGCGACGCATGGATGGACGATCGGAGTACCCAGGTTGGAAGGCTCCTGAAGGACAGACATGCCGAAGCCTCTCCTTCTCTGTCACCCGCAGCTCAAGTGTTTTCTCCCTTTCCTTTACTTGTTGTGTTTTGAACCTTCTGTTAATGTGAGGGACCCTTTTCTCTATGTAATAGCGAGTAGAAAAATCCACTAGCTTTTTTTTTTGGTGTTGTATGATGCTGGAGACATAGCCTATCTTAACATAATGCTGTGTGGGAGGAGGAAGGGATGGATCCCTCTTTCAACAAAGCATTGTCAGTTGTTGCCTCGCGGGGCTTTAAGTCTGTTAGTTAGCGTCAGGTTTGGGGTCTGTAAACCTTGTGATTTCTTTAAATGAAATGAGAGAAGGAAGCTCTCTTTTATATAAAAAAAGGGAATTAAGTCATAAAGGACGGTATTTGTGACGGGAAGTTTTTGTTTTTTGGTACCCGGTCGGCTGTCATTCACAAGGAAGGAAAGCCCATCGTTGCTGATTACTACTCCTACTCAGCAATCATCAGCATCTTGTTACAATTCCTACTCAGGCAACTTTGGAGCAGCGGCCGCCGACGCCGTGTTCGTGAAAATGTGCAAGAAAGCCATCCGATACGCCGTGGTCAGTACTGTACTTACCATCTTCCCCTCTCCTCTTCTTCACTCGCACGGTCGCGTCGCGCCTCTCGGAAAGTGACGTCGGCCCGGCCGTCGTGGTCTCGTCGCAGGTGGACGCCTTCGCGACCGAGCCGTTCAAGGGCAACCCCGCCGCGGTGTGCCTCCTCGACGACGACAACGCCGCGGACGAGCGGTGGATGCAGTCCGTCGCCACCGAGTTCAACCTCTCCGAGACCGCCTTCCTCGTCCGCGACTTGTCCCGGCCCGCCAGCGCCGCGCCGCTCTTCCACCTTCGATGGTTCACCCCCGTCACCGAGGTAACCACATAGCCCTCCGTCCATCTCCTCCCCAAATCCTCGGATCCCCTTTCTACTACCAGCATCGACCGATCTGAACAACCCGTCGACTGGCCTGCCTCGACCCCGAGCACGCGTCGTCGCTTTCAGGTCGACCTGTGTGGGCACGCGACGTTGGCCTCCGCCCACTTCCTCTTCACGGCCGTTCTGCCGGAGCATGGCATGATCGAGTTCATGACCAAATCCGGCATCCTGACTGCGAAGAAAGTTCCTGCGCCAGGGGGCGCAGGCGAGGCCCACGGGAAGCTGTTTATTGAGCTGAATTTCCCCATGATTGATTTCCTGGACTGCAACGAGATGCCGTCGATTCCAGAGACCCTAAACGGCGCACCAGTGGTCAGTGTTCACAAATCGGCGGCCGACGGTGATCTCATTGTACTGTCTCTCCCCTGTTTTACCTGCATCATTACATTCCAAAATAAACTTCCCCATTTTAAGATGGGCATGTTGGTGCTGCTATGATCATTCTCCTAAGCTAAACAGCTATACTGTATTCTCTTAGTTTCTCCTATCTCAGTTGTGCTTCTGAAAAATCAACTGCCCAATAAACAGCTGGTGGCTTTCAGGTGGAACTTTCTTCAGCAAAAGAGGTTGCCGACATCCTTCCTAACATCGAAGAAATTAAGAAGTTGTCATGTGGTGGTATCATGGTTACAGGACCGGCACCTGCTGGATCTGGTTATAACTTCTTCACACGTTTATTCTGCCCGAAATTTGGGATGGATGAGGTGATGTCCTTTCTTAGTCCAAAGTTGTGTATACAAATGGTGAAGCTTGTTTAACTTACCAAGGTATCGAGCATTTGAGTAAAAAACAGTATGGAGCTAAGTATAAGAAAGTCGATGCAGGAGTGCCTCTCCCAACACCTAATTGTGCTCATGTCTCAAATATGTCACTACATCTTTCATTCTGGATAGCATAGTCCTGTAGTGTTGTCTACTTCCAGCATGCTCTGAAGTCTGAACCCTGCTTGTCCTAGACAAATTAATATCATCATGAGTTACTTCTGTTTAGCTAGAATTTTATCTATATTCACAATATCGATTAGCAGGCTAAGAGCTGCTTTGACTAGTAGTGTTATCTATGGTAGAACAAACTTTATCTCAGTGGATGCTTGTAATTATTGTTGAGGAATGAGGAATCGATGCCCTGCTTGCAAGTTGCAATTATAGAGTGCCACCATTTGTACTAGTTGAAATCTGTATAGGAAAACCCTCGTTCATTTAAATTAATCTTGGGCGTCCATTGGCTATTGATATTGTGCATGTAATGCAGCCTCATCTTTCATACAAGTCGTAACCCCTGATTTCTGTATTTTTGCAGGACCCTGTTACTGGCAGTATACATTGTGTATTGGGACCCTTTTGGGGTAGAAAGCTTGGGAAGCAAAAACTGACGGCATTTCAAGTATGCTTTCGACGTTTTAATTGTTTGGATGTATATATTTTATTTTACAATAATAATGCCACAACATGCGCTCAATCAGCGCTAAATCATCGTGTTAATTTTTCCTTCATGTGATCATTTCCATGTATCATCAGGCATCTCCAAGGGGTGGAACGCTATACCTGGAACTGGATGACGCAAATCGGCGAGTGAAAATCCAAGGAGAAACCGTTACTGTCATGTCCGGGACACTCCTGGTGTAATATGCATGCTGCTTGAAAACTTTCAGGCCTCCTTTGGTTTAGAGGAATTTCATAGGAATTCTAGAGGATAGGATTCTTATAGGATTTTTTTCTTTAGAGCCCTTTGGTTCATAGGAATGGATTCCTATTCCTATATAGGATTGGTTCCTATCCTCCACATTTCATAGGAAAATAAAAAAGAGCCTAGACTCAGTGGAAAAATTCCTTTGGTGTCAACCAAATGACATCTTGTTTCTTATTCCTACTCATAGGATTTGAGATACATGTCATCTCATTTCCTACAAGATTCCTATTCCTATAATAATCCTATCCTATGAACCAAAAAAGGCCTCAGTGGTTTTTTGAGGGTCACTACGCCGGCCGTGTATGATCTGAACCTAAAACAATGGATGCTTAAAATATACATTGACATAATTGCAGTTATGGCAGATAGATATTATGTGGAAATCGACTCTGTCGTGCTACATCTATATCTATATATATATATATATATATATAACTACTATTAAAGGGAGGTGATATTCTTATTTTCGTCCCGCTTTGTTTTGTCCCGCTTCAATTAATTTCACATACGCTATTTGGTAACCATCCGTTTTGGCCCAATTGAGGAAGCTCACCCGACGGCACATTGTGGCCCAGGTCCGCAGAACTGGCAAAAAATAAAATTGCCGATGGGAGGTTTCGATCTCATAACCTGCCAACCGGTCACACATAATTTATCCAACTGACCCAGCTAGAGACGTGAGATAATGTTTTTTTTTCTCTCGTTGTAACACACGGGTTTTTTTGCTAGTAGGACTTATTACTGAAAGTGCAAATTCAGGGAGAAACTGTTACTTTAATGGATGGGCACGCTACTAGCTTAGCTAGCAGGCCATTGCCATCCATCTAGCAATTTCCTGTGCTGGGAATCGAACTATCGATGACAGTCCACCATCCATGGAATAGTATGATCTTTGATACTATTTCCAATTGTGTTTGATGTTATTTGCAATATGGGACTTAAAAACTCCAGAGCTCTTGTGGTTTACCTGAACAATGCCTTGCAAGGCCAAGACAACAAAAAATGCACTGTTAAAAGTACAAAAAGTTCAGTTACAGAATGGATTGCAAGTTTGTATAGGGAAAATGCGTTGTTTTCTGTAGTCCAGGTTGAGAAGGTCGGTGTGGGTATACCCGCTCGATGGACTGTCATTATCCACCCGATTACGAGAACCATTTAATTCTGCAATTAGCATGGGATTATTGTCAGTACCCGGTCGATTGCTACGAGGAAAAAATGTTGCAAACGAGTTCGGTCGATTATGATCTGATCAGAAGGTTGAATCCCCGAAGAAAAAGTCACGAGACAAAAAGGAACACAGGGAGAACATTCAGCGCTGGCTTTGTATATTTACATGTTCATTTCATAGAACTCGAGGCAACGAGGAATCACATGACACATCTTCTTCGTCCTCGGCAGCAAAACACAGAACAACCTCGAGGCGAATCGACCTCCTGAGTCAGCGGAAGGCTCAGGGCCACATCACGTCCACCGATATCCTGGACACGGCGGAGAGATCCTCCAGGTCCAACGACGACGGCTCCTCATCCTTCGCCGCCGTTGAGGTTGTTCCCCGCAGCTTCGGCTCCGTGGGCGCCCGCTCGCCCGTGGCCGCCGCGGGCCGGAATTCCCGCAGGCTGTGGCCGCCCATGTAGCAGTTGGCCTCCAGCATGCTGGTGCTCCCCGCGCCGCCGAGCAGCTCCGACAGCAGCAGCACGATCGAAGCCATCCTCCCAATGGCACCACTACCTCTCTGTTGGGCGTTGGCTTGGTGGTGTACTCGTGTAGTACTGCAACTAGCTGTAAGCCTGAACTGTTGATGGGGACTGTAGCGCTAGCAGCTCGGAAATTATGGCGCTGCGGATGAAGGAAGGGTGTGGTCTTTATATGCGCGCGGGCAGGTAACGGTGGGCCGTGTCCGCTGTGGTTTTGGACGTCTACGGCTCCGCGCGCACGCCATGAATGGCCGCCGCCTTGTTTGGTAGGAAGCGAGCGAGCGAGCTGACGGCCGCTGGGTTTCGGCCGAAACGGAGGGCGGAGAAAGCCACGGCCCCTTGTCTTGTCGTTGTCAACTTGCCATTTGTTTTTTCTGGGAGACGTGGTTTTTCTCTTTGGAGTGCAGCTGGCGTGAGCTGATGCATGGTATTATGCCGTGTCCCGTGCGGTGCGGTGATGGCTCGGACGGATCAGGTGATCCTGTGTGTGTCCTTGTCCAGGTTCCTGGGTTGCTGCCTTGCTCTACTCTACCGACGTTAGGTGGTGCCGGTACAACAGCCTGATGGATAGGCATTTTCCATTTTCCACGTGGCTAACCCGGTAATAGAGAATATATATCCGCTCAAAATGAAAATGTAAAGAGGGGATTTTTTTTCTATCATAAATGCTGCTTTTATTAACTTAAAATTTAGTATCGAGCATATAGAAGGCATGATGAGCAACATCTGACCACTGCAGACCTAAAATGCACACAACCAACCACCAATATTCTAGCAAAAAAAAGAAGATAGAAACAGACATATCGGCAGCAGTAAAGTCATATAAAACTGACACTAGGCCTATGTAGAGAGAAGGAGGTGATGGACCAGTTTGGTGATTATGCTGCCATCCAAGTTAGCCTAGGTCTAGGGTCCTGATTTTTTGTTTTTGAAAAAGCTCAGACTTTATTCATTTGTAACAAGTAGTAGATCGTTTCTGATGATCATTACAATTTCATTTAAAGGCTGCTCAAACCAATCAGAAGTCAAAGAAGATCTTGCTAATCTAGCCAGCTCATGAGCTACTTTATTTGCTTCCCTATTACAATGCTCAAATCTACCAGTAACGAAACCACAAGCATAATGGAAACAATCATCAAAGATTGTTGCCGCCGCACCCGCTGATTGTCCTCCATCATTCATAGTATCAATCCCCTCCGTATTATTTGAATTTATAGTAAGGCGATTGCATCCCGCCCGTTGTGCCAATGTTAGATCGAATTTTAGAGCTAAAACTTTTGCCATCAACACATCCACGCAAACATCTATTTTCTCATTCCCTCCAGCTATGAACCTTCCTTTGCCGTCTCGAAGGACCGCTCCCATAGAACCCCTAAGAAGATCGTCATCAAAAGAAGCATCAACATTAAGTTTAACGAAACCTCTTGGAGGACAAGACCAACTCTCCATTTTCATCGATGCCTTGGGGATAATGCATTAACAATTTTTTTTGTTAGAGCAAGAATCCCCATTGAGATGTGAGTTACATTTTGAGTTTTTTCATTGTGTACCAGCTTCTGTCTTTCCCATCATAAATACCACGCTGAAATAACAATCATCTCACGTACATTGTGGTAACCCAATATCCACAAATCTTGATCTGGTAGGAGTAGTAGATACTCCCAACACCGTCTCTCCCGCACGGTCAACTTCACAAGCTTTATCAATAATATCATCCATCCCTAGCCTTTTCCAAACCTTCTTTGCTTTACTACAGCAGAAGAGCATAAGTTTTGTATCTTCTAAACCCTCTAAGCAAGTAGGGCAGATGGGTGAAACCTTCATATGTCTGTTTGCTAGCGTAGCCCAGCATTTGATCGTACCATGTAGCATACGCCATAAGAAAATTTTAACTTTTGCCGAACAGGCTAACTTTCATATCTTACTCCAAGTAGGGTTAACTTGGTTCGCCCCATCCCATTAGAGTGTTTCAATTTGCTTCCATACTGGTGATTCCACTCCATAAAATAGGCTGATCGAACCAATAAAATACCCCTTTTTGTATAATTCCAGGCAATGAAATCTTGCATATCATGTTGCGGTAGGGGAACTGAAAGAATCCTTTGTACATCGATTGGCCACATAGTTTGTTCAATCAGGTCTTCGTCCCAAGTATTAGAAGCAGGATCAATGAGATCACCTACCTTAATTAACATATTACCTCCCTTAGGCGTTACAATTTTCCTAGTTGCATAGTTTGGGATCCAGGCATCTTCCTAAATATTGATGTTGTGTCCATTCCCCACTCGCCAAATATAGCTACGTTTCAGTGTGTTTGTGCTTGCCATGATACTTTGCCATGTAAAGGAAGAGCCTTTCTTTACCTTCGCATTTAACAGATCACCATCGGGGTAATAATTTGCTCGTAGGATAGAAGCACACAAGGAATCAGGATTATCCAACAGACGCCATGCCTGTTTGGCGAGTAACGCCAAATTAAAACATTTGATATAACGAAATCCCATCCCTCCTTGATTTTTAGGAACACAATTTCCACCAGGACATCCAATGCATCCTCTTATGATTCTCCTCGTCTCCCCACCAGAAATGCGCTATCACGTCGATGATTCCTTTACATTTTTTTAGGAATTTTAAAGACCGACATTGCATAGGTAGGTATGGCTTGGATTATAGCCTTGAGCAGGATCTCCTTTCCTGCGGTAGTGTGACGCCCCGAGACCGATGCGCCAAGTGTCATGGTTCTAAGTCTGACAGTAATGTAGGGGGTAGGTATGGAGAGGCAAGATCTTAGCTATGGAGTAGTTGTAAGCACACGAGGTTTACGAGTTCAGGCCCTTCTCGGAGGAAGTAATAGCCCTACGTCTCAGAGCCCAGAGGCGGTCGACTAGATTATGTGTGTATGAATTACAGGGGTGCGAACCCTTTACACTGAGGAGGGGGGTGGCTTATATAGAGTTCGCCAGACCCCTCCGGCCCTCAGTTATGCAGAGTTTCAAATACATTAAGGTCGGGCGTTACTGGTAACGCCCCTAATAAAGTGCTATGATGACCATAAAAGCTACATAATGATCGACCGTTAGCGTGCGGAGTGACTTTAGGTCTCCTGGCTGTCGATTGGTTGGATCTTGGTCGAGTGATTGCTTCTTGGTCGAGTATCTTCGAGTCTGTCTAGTGGAACACCTCCAAGTCGATTGAAAGGTGATTTCTTCTAGAGATGTCCTTGGGTAGGGCAGTTAGGACAGGTCCATGACCGTACCCTAGGTACATAGCTTCATCATTAGCCCCCGAATGGATCGAGGTTTGAGTGGGGAAGGAGTTCAGAACTTCTCCGACTCATTTTTCATGCCATGAGCATATCTTGTTTCGGATCAATGAACCTGAGTGATGACAGCAACTTCCTTTTCAGTCGCCTTGATCCATTCTTAGTTTTTTGTCGAGTGAGTTTCTTTACTTGAAAAGCTCCGAGTGACGGTGTGGAGGAGATCTTCCGTCTGACAAGTTGTTTTGCTGCCCGCAGATTTCGCGGGATTCGAATTTTGGGAAGCGCGCGGGACGGGGGAGGCCGCAGTAATCGGATGGGATAGGGCGGAGCCGCCTCGATCTCCGCGCCACCTTTTTCGCCACGTATTGCGCGCGCGATTGTTACGGGATTTGACAGGATCGTCCGGGCCTACCAGTCAGCCACTCGGAAGTGACCTCATATAAGGCGTCGGACCGGGGTTTCTTGAACACTGTGTTCTCATTTCCTTTTCTCCTCTTCAGGCTTCTTCGTCGCGCTCGCTCTCACCCCAGCGCCGCTGCTCCGTACGCGTCTCGCCGACGATGATGGGGAAGGAGAAGATGGCGGCTCTGGAGCGGGCGAAGAAGGCGACGGCAAAGGCGAAGGGGAAGACGACCAGTCGGGGTGGATCTTCCTCACGAGCCGGCCTGCCGAAGGGCTGGATCCAGGGCGACTGGATCCGCTCGGCGATCCGCCAAGAATACCTCGACAACCTAGCCGACGGAGGACTGATCCCCCATGGATCGGCGCGGCTTCCGGGGGAGGAATCCGAGCCGCAACCTCGGGAAGGTGAGCGCGTCCTCCTTGCCACCCACGTCGACCGTGAATTTTCCTTGCCTCCTCACCCTTTCTTTCGGGGATTTCTGAATTTCTTTGGGGCACAACTCCACCACTTCACTCCCAACACAATCGTGTATCTCGTTGCTTTCGTGTCTTTGTGCGAGAATTTCTTGGGTTGTCGGCCTCACTGGGGTCTTTTCAAGCACATTTTCACCTGTCGTTCTCAAACGGTGAAAAAGGCCAACCCGAGTGACGAGAGAACACAAGTGATTAAGATGTGTGGGGGTCTTGGTGTCCAGATGAGAGGGAAAAGTTCCTTTCCGGCCATGATTCTTCCCGACTCGGTCCGTGGATGGCAGTCGACCTGGTTTTACTGCAAAGACCAGCCGACGCCAGGGCAGTCGACTGGCCTCCCTCCTTTTACCATGGACCGAGTGAGGAAACCCTCCTCTTTGAAGGTGCTCTCGGAGGAGAAGGCGCAAGTTAGGGTGCTGGTCGAACGAGTGGTCCAGCTTATCCGTGACGGGGTCACTGGTATGGATCTCTTGGAGGTTTTCCTTCGGTGGCGCATCCAGCCTCTTCAAGCTTGAGACCATCCAATGTGGATGTATTCGGGTCTTGATGACACCACTCGGATTCACCCAGAGGAGGTCGATGACGACACACTGGAGGGGTGGCTGTCGGGCATCACCGGAAACAAGGACAACCCCAGGGGAGCCAGGAGAGTTCCTCCATTCGACCAGTCCCATGAACCAGAAAAGGTCCGATTCTGAGCTTTTGATGATAATCTGAATTCACTCATGCAACTGTCTATACTGCGTCGACTGACTTTATTCTTCCTGCTTTCTTTCAGGCCCTTATCGAAATGTACTCAGTGCCCAACGGAGAGCAAGAGCGAGATCTGGAAGGAGAGGCGAGCGGCGGCGACAGTGGCGAATGGCATTCTGACGGAGAAGAGGATGAAGAAAGTGACGACTCAAGTGACGAAGAAGAAGTCGAGTCGCCTCCTCGCAGGGAGAGGCGATCCAAGCTTGACCAAGAACGACCGAGCGCCCGTGAAAAGGCGATTGCTCAGACTGGTCAGTCTTCAAAGCGTCCTCGGACATCTTCACCAACCCCAACTAAAAAAGTGTCAAAGCATCTCAAAGTTGCAGAGCAGAAGCCTCGGAAGGCGTTGCCGAAGATTAAGATTGACATCCCCGTCGCTTCTGCGTGAGTGTCTCCCTTTGTATTCACTCGACGCTCCGTGCTATTTATTTTTTCTTGATTTAACCAGACGAACTTTGGAACTGGCAGCGCTGCTACTTCCGGGACCTCAGCTTACAAAGATGAGGATGAGGTAATGGAGGATGCAGTCACTTCCAATCTGGGTATGATTTCTGTCATTCTGTCTTTATTTGGTCGACTCAACTGCAATGTGTACCATTTGGTGATGTGATTTTGGCGATTGATCTTTGAACAGCTCCTAACATTATTGACCTCCTCGATGATGATGATGAAGAGCCTGAGAGGCCTTTGACGAGGAAAAATAGGAAAGCTCCTGCAAGCAAGGTGCCACAGTCGACGCCGATGGCGGAACCAGTCGTTCAGGATGCTGGTGATGCCAATCGGGATTCTGTTACCTTCGCCGTACCATTGTCGAGTGCCCTGCCTTCTTCGTCGACTGCTCAAGCTCCTGCCGACCCACCTTCAGTTTTTGCGATCCATCATGTCCCAGAGGACGAAGTGAATGCTGCCAAGGAAGCCATACGTCAGGCGGGCATTATGATGGAGAAGGTGAAGATGGTGCGGGACGCCAGTCAGGCCGCCTATGACGCCAGCTCGGCTCTCCAAAGCAATGTTCAGGTTAGCTGGTCACCACTTGTTCTATTAGCATATGCTATCTGGAGACTCTCTTTCTGAAAATCTTTGCATCTGTACACCCACTGGGTGCGTCGATTGAATTTTTGGACTAGTGGGGGTACGCTGAGTGCACCCACTGGGTGTAGTCCCCGAGACTACGGTGGACTGCTAGCAGTCGACTGTAGTCTTTGTATTTTGATTCTTTTGCTCGATCTGGTCTGGCCGTGTCGAGTGTAAACCGAACCGGTGGGGGCACGCAAAGTGCACCCACTAGGTGTAGTCCCCGAGACTATGGTGGACTGCAGGCAGTTGACCGTAGTCTTAGTATTGATTGTCTTTGTCGTTTTTCGCTGTAAAATAACTTCCCCTCCCTGTTTGCAGAAATCTTGCGATCTTGGAGCTCGCTTTGCTGACTTGGAGAAACAGAAGATCCAGCTAAACCTTGACTTGGAATTGGCCAAGACAGAGCTGCAAATGGCCAAGGACGACGCCAAT
This sequence comes from Triticum aestivum, assembly GCF_018294505.1. NCBI lineage: Eukaryota > Viridiplantae > Streptophyta > Magnoliopsida > Poales > Poaceae > Triticum > Triticum aestivum. The sequence goes on along the minus strand of NC_057800.1, from coordinate 223,597,313 downwards.
GGTAAGACGAGCTTGTCGACTGGTTTGCCTTAGGCTTGAGTACCCTTCTGCTCTTTCTAAATCACGCACCATTTCTTTGCATAAAATCTGAACGAAGCTCTGGCGAAGAAGGATCAGGATTTGGCTGCTGCTCAAAAGAAAGCTGACGACAGAACCGCTCTAGCTGAACAGAAACTGGCTTCAGTCGGCCAATTGGAAGAAGAAAACGCCAAGATGAAATCTGCCCTGAACGAAGCCAACAAGGAGTGCACATGCTTGAAGAAAAACAATGTCAACCTGTACGAGAAGATGGAATGCATCGCTCGCAGGAGGGACAATCTGGAGAGTTATCTGAGGAGCCTTGCCAAGAAGTTGTTCATCAAGCTTGAAGGTATACATTTTGTTCCGACTGATGTTTTTTTTGTCGACTCAGCATACGAAAATTGACTTATCCTTGGATCGTGAATGCAGAGTTTTGCCAGAACTTCGAGGAGGAGACTGGGCGGATTGAGCCAGGTTTGGACCCCATCAACTCTCCCGTGAAAGATGAAACTGCCATGAATCTGCTCTGACTGGAATCCCGCATCGACGGTGTTGTGGACTACTTGGCGCGACTGAAGGTCGCCACGTCACGGATCGACACGGCACTTTGGCCAGGGGCCACGCTCCAGAATGATCTCGAGTCTCTGATGACTCGACTTAACGAGATCCCTGGTCGAGTGCAGGAGTGGAAGAAATCTTCTGCCCGGTGTGGTGCTGATGTGGCTCTGTCTTTGGTTAGTGTCCACTGCAAGGAGGTGCGACAAGATAAGCTGGCAGCAATCAAGGTCGCCAACACCCAGAGGCATGACTTCCGATCTTTTATGGAGACTTTTATTACTGCAGCCACTCAGATCGCCGACGGCGTCGACCTGGATGAGTTCGTCGAGCCTGCCAGTCCTCCTCCTGCGGAGTGAACAAACTTTTATGCCCCACCTTAAATTTGCCTCGGAATGCCGAGTGGTTTTTGTAACCATTAAACTCTTTCAGGCTAAATGCCCGAGCACTTTGATATGCGGTCTGGAACCTTTAGGGTTTATCCGAACTTGGTTTATCGTTGAATATCTTCATGAATTCTCCGTCGAGTGGAACTCGTTCTTCACTCGAGACAACTTTTGTATTTGTGGCGCAGCTCCGAAGGAGAAGGTAGCAGTCGACCTGCACCTCGTCGTCCTTGCGGGTCGGGATGGAGCGCATGTTGTGTTTGTGGCGAAGCTCCGAAGGAGAAGGTGGCAGTCGACCTGCACCTCGTCGTTCTTGCGGATTGGGATGGAGTGCATGTTGTATTTGTGGCGAAGCTCCCAAGGAGAAGGTGGCAGTCGACCTGCACCTCATCGTCCTTGCGGATTGGGATGGAGCGCACGTTGTATTTGTGGCGAAGCTCCAAAGGAGAAGGTGGC
>NC_057800.1:223557044-223595520 GCF_018294505.1 Triticum aestivum | reverse complement strand
GGACTGCAGCTAAGCCCCCGAGTGGGAGGCTGGCTCACCACTCGGTAGGATTTTCAAATACTTAGGCGAGTACTGGACTGCAGCTAAGCCCCCGAGTGGGAGGCTGGCTCACCACTCGGTAGGATTTTCAAATACTTAGGCGAGTACTGGACTGCAGCTAAGCCCCCGAGTGGGAGGCTGGCTCACCACTCGGTAGGATTTTCAAATACTTAGGCGAGTACTGGACTGCAGCTAAGCCCCCGAGTGGGAGGCTGGCTCACCACTCGGTAGGATTTTCAAATACTTAGGCGAGTACTGGACTGCAGCTAAGCCCCCGAGTGGGAGGCTGGCTCACCACTCGGTAGGATTTTCAAATACTTAGGCGAGTACTGGACTGCAGCTAAGCCCCCGAGTGGGAGGCTGGCTCACCACTCGGTAGGATTTTCAAATACTTAGGCGAGTACTGGACTGCAGCTAAGCCCCCGAGTGGGAGGCTGGCTCACCACTCGGTAGGATTTTCAAATACTTAGGCGAGTACTGGACTGCAGCTAAGCCCCCGAGTGGGAGGCTGGCTCACCACTCGGTAGGATTTTCAAATACTTAGGCGAGTACTGGACTGCAGCTAAGCCCCCGAGTGGGAGGCTGGCTCACCACTCGGTAGGATTTTCAAATACTTAGGCGAGTACCGGACTACAGCTAAGCCCCCGAGTGGGAGGCTGGCTCTCCACTCGGTAGGATTTTCAAATACTTAGGCGAGTACTGGACTGCAGCTAAGCCCCCGAGTGGGAGGCTGGCTCTCCACTCGGTAGGTTTTTCAAACACTTAGGCGAAACAAGTTCGCAGCTAAGCCCCCGAGTGGGAGGCTAGCTCACCACTCGGTAGGAAATTATTTTTACAAACTTAGGCGAAACGGATTCGCAGCTAAGCCACCCACTGGGGGATTTCTCACGCAAACAAAAACAATAACAATCACTGGGAAAATTATTACGCTCTTGTCTTTGATAAATAAACTACAGAAGTTTTTCTTATTACATCTCATCCGAGTGAGAATTCAAGTATAAAAGGGGCGGAGCAGCTCCGCATTCCAGGCTCGTGGCTCATCAATCTGGCGATCGACATTATAAAGGTGGTACGCTCCATTGTGGAGGACTCTGGTGACTATGAAGGGACCTTCCCAAGTAGGAGCGAGTTTGTGTGGTTTCTGTTGATCCACTCGGAGGACCAAGTCTCCTTCTTGGAAGGCTCGACTCTTCACATTTCTGGCATGGAATCGACGCAAGTCTTGCTGATAGATGGTCGATCGGATCATGGCCATTTCTCTTTCTTCTTCCAGGAGGTCGACTGCGTCCTGCCGGGCTTGTTCTGCTTCATCTTCAGAGTAGAGCTCGACTCGGGGTGCGATATGAAGCAGGTCACTCGGCAAAACTGCTTCGGCTCTGTAGACCAGAAAGAATGGGGTTCTTCCAGTCGATCGGTTCGGGGTTGTCCTCAATCCCCAAAGAACTGATGGAAGCTCGTCGACCCATGCACCTGCTGCGTGCTTGAGGTCGCGCATCAGTCGGGGTTTCAGTCCTTTGAGAATTAAGCCGTTTGCTCTTTCCGCTTGTCCATTCGACTGGGGGTGAGCGACTGAAGCGTAGTCGACTCGTGTGCCTTGAGAGGAGCAAAAGGCTCTGAATTTGTCAGAATCGAAGTTTGACCCATTGTCAGTGATGATGCTGTGCGGAACTCCATATCTGAATATCAACTCTCTGATGAAACTGATAGCAGTGCAAGCATCAAGATTCTTGATAGGCTTAGCTTCAATCCATTTGGTGAACTTGTCGACTGCTACTAGCACATGAGTGAAGCCGCTCCTGCCCGTTCTCAATGGTCCAACCATGTCCAGTCCCCAAACAGCGAAGGGCCAGACGAGTGTGTTGGAAATATGCCCTAGAGGAAATAATAAATTAGTTATTATTACATTTCCTTGTTCATGATAATCGTTTATTATCCATGCTAGAATTGTATTGATAGGAAACTCAGATACATGTGTGGATACATAGACAACACCATGTCCCTAGTAAGCCTCTAGTTGACTAGCTCGTTGATCAATAGATGGTCACGGTTTCCTGACCATGGACATTGGATGTCGTTGATAACGGGATCACATCATTAGGAGAATGATGTGATGGACAAGACCCAATCCTAAGCCTAGCACAAGGATCGTGTAGTTCGTATGCTAAAGCTTTTCTAATGTCAAGCATCATTTCCTTAGACCATGAGATTGTGCAACTCCCGGATACCGTAGGAGTGCTTTGGGTGTACCAAACGTCACAATGTAACTGGGTGACTATAAAGGTGCACTATGGGTATCTCCAAAAGTGTCTGTTGAGTTGGCACGAATCGAGACTGGAATTTGTCACTCCGTGTAAACGGAGAGGTATCTCTGGGCCCACTCGGTAGGATATCATCATAATGTGCACAATGTGATCAAGGAGTTGATCACGGAATGATGTGTTACGGAACGAGTAAAGAGACTTGCCGGTAATGAGATTGAACAAGGTATCGGGATACCGACGATCGAATCTCGGGCAAGTATCGTACCGCTAGACAAAGTGAATTGTATACGGGATTGATTAAGTCCTTGACATCGTGGTTCATCCGATGAGATCATCGTGGAACATGTGGGAGCCAACATGGGTATCCAGATCCCGCTGTTGGTTATTGGCCGGAGAGTCGTCTCGGTCATGTCTGCATGTCTCCCGAACCCGTAGGGTCTACACACTTAAGGTTCGGTGACGCTAGGGTTATAGAGATATTAGTATGCGGTAACTCGAAAGTTTTTCGGAGTCCCAGATGAGATCCCGGACGTCACGAGGAGTTCCGGAATGGTCCGGAGGTAAAGAATTATATATAGGAAGTGCTATTTCGGCCATCGGGACAAGTTTCGGGGTCACCGGTATTGTACCGGGACCACCGGAAGGGTCCCGGGGGTCCACCGGGTGGGGCCATCTGCCCCGGGGGACCACATGGGCTGTAGAGGGTGCGCCTTGGCCTATATGGGCCAAGGGCACCAGCCCCTAGAGGCCCATGCGCCAAGAGATGAGGGAGAGGAAGAGTCCTAAAGGGGGAAGGCACCTCCGAGGTGCCTTGGGGAGGATGGACTCCTCCCCCCCTTGGCCGCACCCTTTCTTGGAGGAAGGGGCAAGGCTGCGCCCTCCCCCTCTCCCTTAGCCCTCTATATAGTGGGGGGAAGGGAGGGCAACCATACCCCAAGCCCTGGCGCCTCCCTCTCCCTCCCATGGCACATCTCCCTCCTCCCACAGCGCTTGGCGAAGCCTTGTTGGAATCCCGCTACTTCCACCACCACGCCGTCGTGCTGCTGGATCTCCATCAACCTCTCCTTCCCCCTTGCTGGATCAAGAAGGAGGAGACGTCGCTGCTCCGTACATGTGTTGAACGCGGAGGTGCCGTCCGTTCGGCGCTAGGATCATCGGTGATTTGAATCACGACGAGTACGACTCCATCAACCCCGTTCTCTTGAACGCTTCCGTGCGCGATCTACAAGGGTATGTGGATCCACTCCTCCCTCGTTGCTAGATGACTCCATAGATAGATCTTGGTGACACGTAGGAAAATTTTGAATTTATGCTACGTTCCCCAACAGTGGTATCAGAGCCAGGTTTATGCGTAGTTTCTATGCACGAGTAGAACACAAAGTAGTTGTGGGCGTTGATTTTGTACAATATGCTTACCGTTACTAGTCCAATCTTGATTCGGCGGCATTGTGGGATGAAGCGGCCCGGACCGACCTTACACGTACTCTTACGTGAGACTGGTTCCACCGACTGACATGCACTAGTTGCATAAGGTGGCTAGCGGGTGTCTGTCTCTCCCACTTTAGTCGGATCGGATTCGATGAAAAGGGTCCTTATGAAGGGTAAATAGCAATTGGCATATCATGTTGTGGTTTTTGCGTAGGTAAGAAACGTTCTTGCTAGAAACCCATAGCAGCCACGTAAAACATGCAAACAACAATTAGAGGACGTCTAACTTGTTTTTGCAGGGTATGCTATGTGATGTGATATGGCCAAAAGGATGTGATGAATGATATATGTGATGTATGAGATTGATCATGTTCTTGTAATAGGAATCACGACTTGCATGTCGATGAGTATGACAACCGGCAGGAGCCATAGGAGTTGTCTTAATTTATTTATGACATGCGTGTCAACATAAACGTCATGTAATTACTTTACTTTATTGCTAACCGTTAGCTGTAGTAGTAGAAGTAATAAGTTGGCGAGACAACTTCATGGAGACACAATGATGGAGATCATGATGATGGAGATCATGGTGTCATGCCGGTGACGATGATGATCATGGAGCCCCGAAGATGGAGATCAAAAGGAGCAATATGATATTGGCCATATCATGTCACTATTTGATTGCATGTGATGTTTATCATGTTTATACATCTTATTTGCTTAGAACGACGGTAGTAAATCAGATGATCCCTCATTAAAATTTCAAGAAAGTGTTCCCCCTAACTGTGCACCGTTGCGAAAGTTCGTCGTTTCGAAGCACCACGTGATGATCGGGTGTGATAGATTCTTACGTTCACATACAACGTGTGTAAGACAGATTTACACACGCGAAACACTTAGGTTGACTTGACGAGCCTAGCATGTGTACAGACATGGCCTCGGAACACAGAAGACCGAAAGGTCGAGCATGAGTCGTATGGTAGATACGATTAACATGAAGATGTTCACCGATGTTGACTAGTCCGTCTCACGTGATGATCGGACACGGCCTAGTTAACTCGGATCATGTAATCACTTAGATGACTGGAGGGATGTCTATCTGAGTGGGAGTTCATAAGATGAACTTAATTATCCTGAACATAGTCAAAAGGTCTTCGCAAATTATGTCGTAGCTCACGCTTCAGTTCTACTGTTTAGATATGTTCCTAGAGAAAATTTAGTTGAAAGTTGATAGTAGAAATTATGCGGACTAGGTCCGTAAACTGAGGATTGTCCTCATTTGCTTCATAGAAGGCTTATGTCCTTAATGCACCGCTCAGTGTGCTGAACCTCGAACGTCGTCTGTGGATGTTGCGAACATCTGACATACACATTTTGATAACTACGTGATAGTTCAGTTAAACGGCTTAGAGTTGAGGCACCAAAGGCGTTTTGAAACGTCACGAAACATATGAGATGTTTCGAGGGCTGAAATTGGGATTTCAGGCTCGTGCCCACGTCAAGAGGTATGAGACCTCCGACGATTTTCTTAGCCTGCAAACTAAGGAGAAAAGCTCAATTGTTGAGCTTGTGCTCAGATTGTCTGAGTACAACAATCATTTGAATCAAGTGGGAGTTGATCTTCCAGATGAAATAGTGACGTTTCTCCGAAGTCATTACCACCAAGCTGCTAGAGCTTCGTGATGAACTATAATATATCAGGGACATATATGATGATCCTTGAAATACTCGCGATGTTTGACACCGCGAAAGTAGAAATCAAGAAGGAGCATCAATTGTTGATGTTTAGTGAAACCACTAGTTTCAAGAAGGGCGAGGGCAAGAAGGGATACTTCATGAAACGGCAAATCAGCTGCTGCTCTAGTGAAGAAACCCAAGGTTGAACCCAAACCCGAGACTAAGTGCTTCTGCAATAAGGGGAACAGCCACTGGAGCATAATTACCCTAGATACTTGGTAGATGAGAAGGCTGGCAAGGTCGATAGAAGTATATTGGATATACATTGTGTTAATGTGTACTTTACTAGCACTCCTAGTAGCACCAGGGTATTAGATACCGGTTCGGTTGCTAAGTGTTAGTAACTCGAAATAAAAGCTATGGAATAAACGGAGACTAGCTAAAGGTGAGATGACGATATGTGTTGGAAGTATTTCCAAGGTTGATCAAATATCGTACGCTCCCTCTACCATCAAGATTGGTGTTTGCGTTGAGCATATATATGATTGGATTATGTCTATCGCAATACGGTTATTCATTTAAGGAGAATAATGGTTACTCTATTTATTTGAATAATACCTTCAATGGTCTTGCACCTAAAATGAATGGTTTATTGAATCTCGATCGTAGTGATACACATGTTCATGCCAAAAGATATAAGATAGTAATGATAGTACCACCTACTTGTGGCACTGCCACGTAAGTCATATCGGTATAAAACGCATGAAGAAGCTCCATGTTGATGGATCTTTGGACTCACTCATTTTTTGAAAAGTTTGAGACATGCGAACCATGTCTATTGGTGTATATGCATGAAGAAACTCCATGCAAATGGACCGTTTGGACTCACTTGATTTTGAATCACTTGAGACATGCAAATCATACCACATGGGCAAGATGACTGAAAGCCTCGTTTTCAGTAAAATGGAACTAGAAAGCAACTTGTTGGAAGTAATACATTTTGATGTGTGCAATCCAATGAGTGCTGAGGCATGTAGTGGATATCGTTATGTTCTTACTTCACAAATGATTTGAGTAGATGTTGAGTATATTTACTTGATGAATCACGAGTCTGAATTATTGAAAGGTTCAAGTAATTTCAGGGTGAAGTTGAAAGATCGTTGTGACAAGAGGATAAAATATCTATGATATGATCATAGAGATGAATATCTGAATTACGAGTTTGGCACAGAATTAAGACATTGTGGAAGTTGTTTCACAACCAATACAGCCAGGAACACCATGGTGTGATGGTGTGTCCGTACATCATAAGTGCACCCTATCGGATATGATGCATACCATGATGTCTCTTATCTAACCCCTCGAATTTCTTCTCCAGCTTTCTCACTGCATTGCAATAACCAGTCATGGCCGGACTTCTGACGTCCCACTCTTTCATCACTTGATTAACCACCAAATCTGAGTCGCCATAGACCATGAGGCGACGGACGCCGAGTGAAATGGCCATGCGCAACCCATATAAAAGTGCTTCATATTCTGCTTCGTTATTGGAGGAATCAAAGTGGATTTGAAGAACATATCTTAGCTTATATCCTCGGGGGGAGACCAATACTACTCCGGCACCGGAACCATTCAGCATTTTGGAACCGTCGAAGAACATGATCCAATGCTCCGAGTGAACCTGAGTCGGCAATTGTTGTTCAATCCACTCGGTGATGAAATCTGCTATTGCTTGGGACTTGATAGCTTTCTTTGCCTCAAACTTGATATCTAGAGGAAGGAGTTCAATCACCCATTTTGCCACTCGACCAGTTGCATCTCTGTTGTGCAGGATCTCTAACAATGGAGCGTCGCTGTCGACCATAATGGAATGATCAGAGAAGTAGTGAGCAACCTTCTTTGTGGTCATATAAATCCCATATACAAGCTTATGATAATGAGGATATCTTTGCTTCGATGGGGTCAAAACTTCAGAAACATGATATACTGGGCGCTGAACTTTGAAGGCTTTTCCTTCTTCTTCCTGCTCGACCATAAGTACCGTACTGACGACTTGTCCCGTGGCTGCGATGTAAAGCAGCAAAGGCTCTTTGCTGATTGGAGCAGCAAGCACCGGCTGGGTGGAGAGCAGAGCTTTGAGCTCTGCAAACACTGCATCAGCTTCAGGAGTCCACTCGAACTTGTCTGAGTTCTTCATCAATCAGTAAAGAGGCAATGCCTTTTCACCGAGACGAGAGATGAATCGACTTAAAGCGGCCAAGCAACCAGTAAGCATCTGGACGTTGTGCACTCGCACGGGACGTTTCATCCGGAGTATAGTACCGACTTTTTCTGGATTGGCGTCGATTTCCCGTTCGGAAACGAGAAAACCGAGTAACTTTCCGCCAGGAACTCCGAATGTGCATTTTGATGGATTAAGCTTGATATCATACCTCCTGAGGTTGGCAAAGATTTCAGCAAGGTCAGTCAGCAGGTCGGAACCCTTCTGTGACTTGACCACAATATCATCCATGTATGCTTCCACATTCCAACTGATTTGAGTGAGCAAACACTTCTGAATCATCCTCATGAATGTGGCTCCGGCATTCTTGAGGCCTAATGGCATGGTAACATAACAGAAGCACCCGAATGGAGTGATGAAAGTTGTTTTGATCTCGTCAGGTCCATACAGACGGATCTGATGGTACCCGGAATAGGCGTCTAAGAAAGATAGTTGCTCACATCCCGCAGTTGAGTCGACTATCTGGTCGATGCGGGGGAGAGGAAAATGATCTTTCGGGCAGGCCCGATTGATATGTTTAAAGTCAATGCACATGCAAAGTGACTTGTCCTTCTTGGGGACCATGACAACGTTGGCGAGCCACTCGAAGTGGTAAATCTCTCGGATGAACTCCGCTGCTAAGAGCCGAGCCACCTCCACACCAATAGCCCTTTCTCTTTTGGACGGCAGGCCGTCGGAGATGTTCTTTGACGGGTTTCACTTTCGAGTCGACTCGTAGGCGGTGCTTAGCCAGCCCCCTGGGAACACCCGGCATGTCAGGAGGCTTCCATGCAAAGATGTCCCAGTTCTCACAGAGGAACTGGATAAGCGCTTCTTCCTATTTGGAGTCGAGTGTTGTTGAGATATGAGTCGGAGCAGCACTGGGATCGGTCGGGTGAATGTGAACCGGCTTCATTTCACCAGACGACTGAAAAGCTGATTATGTAGCGGGCTTCTTGGCTTGCAACAAATCACTCGGGTCTGCAGCCTTCTGGTACTCCTGCAGCTCCACCACTGCCATCTGAGCATCAGCGATCTTTGAGCCTTTCTGAAAACACTCTTCTGCTTTCTTCCGATTGCCCGCAACAGTGATCACACCTTTGGGACCAGGCATCTTCAATTTGAGATACACATAACATGGTCGAGCCATGAAGCGTGCGTAAGCTGGCCTGCCCAAAATAGCATGATAAGCACTCTAGAAATCCACAACTTCGAACGTCAACTTTTCTTTGCGGTAATTCTTGGAATCACCGAAAACCACATCAAGAGCAATTTGACCGAGTGACTCAGCCTTCTTCCCAGGAATGACTCCATGGAAACTCATGTTGCTGGTACTGAGTCTGGACATCGGAATGCCCATCCCTTTCAACGTCTCAGCATATAGTATGTTCAAACCACTGCCACCATCCATCAAGACTTTGGTCAGTCGAGTGCCTTCAACAACTGGGTCGACCACCAAAGCTTGCCTCCCAGGGGTGGCAATGTGCGTTGGGTGATTGGACTGGTCGAATGTGATGGCAGTCTGAGACCACTTCAGATAACTGGGTGTCGCCGGAGCAACCATATTCACCTCACGGTTGATAACTTTCAGTCGACTTTTGCTTTCAACATCAGCAAAAATCATCAAGGTGGAATTGACCTGGGGGTATCCATCATCACTGTCTTCCTTGTCCTCAACTTTGTCCGACTCCTTTTCCTTATCATTGGGCTGTTTTCCATGGAACTGCTGGATCAAGAGCCGACACTGTCGAGTGGTATGTTTCGGGTAAATGAGCTTACCCTCTTCATCTTTCTTGGTGTGGATGTGACATGGCAAATCCAACACATCATTTCGGTCTTGATCTTTAACTTTCTTGGGGTTCCAAGGCCCTTTGGGTTTCCCCTTAAACTTTCCTTGAGTTACAGCCAGGCTTCCCCAGGAGCAGCTGGCTCGGCTTTCCGCTTCTGTTTCCGATTGGAATTTCCTCATCCGGTTTCTTGGGCGACTGACTTGTGCTTGCTACTCCGGAGTCGATCCTCATCTTCACCATTAGCGTACTTGGTGGCAATCTCCATCATCCGGTTCGAACGAATTTCAGATTCAGTTCTCTGTACTTGACGCCTTCTTTGAAGGCACAGACTGCTTGGTGATCAGGCACATTCTCTACCGTGTGATGTAACGTGATCCATCTCTGGATGTAATCCCTCAAGGTTTCATTCGGCTTCTGCACGCAAGACCGCAGTTCCATCAGTCCTGCCGGTCGCTTGCATGTTCCTTCAAATGTAGTGACAAACACTCGGGCGAGATCTTCCCAAGTGTAAATGCTGCTGGGTGCTAACTGATTCAGCCACGCTCTGGCCGAGCCCTCCAACATGAGAGGCATGTGCTTCATGGCACTTCATCATTGCCACCGCCAATCTGGACAGCCACTCGGTAGTCTTCAAGCCAAGTATCGAGCTTGGACTCACCAGTGAACTTACTGACTCCAGTCGCCAACCTGAAGTTGGGAGGAATCACAACAGCCCTGATGGCTCTACTAAAGCACTCTCGCCCTGAAACATGTACTCTGCTGCTGGTAGGTGCATCTCTGTCGTGACCTTCTCGGTGAGCTATGTTCCTGTCGACCAAACCTTGAACGAGAATGGATCTCGCATCAAAGCCTGGTCCCCTGGGGTCGACTGGAATCCTTCGCCCAACACAATGAGGGCGCCTGTCATCCTGCTGTCGAGGCACATACGATCCACTCCTCGGGGGGAGGGGTGGGCACTCGACGTCGATCGTCACGATCGAATCGGTGATCATACTGCTCACGGTTTCCGTACTGATCACGCCGGTCCCCACGTCCGTCACGCCTCGGGGGCGATCTTGGACTATGAGCCGACTGGACTGTGTCTACAGCAATGGAACTGCTATGAATCCTGTTCTGCGACTAAGAAATAGCGGAATTCTGGTCTCTTGCTGCCCGGAGTAACGCTCTGATCTGCAGCAAGCCTCTGCTAGCCTCTGATTGGGAAGGCTGGATCGACTCTGCTATACGGGCTGCAGCTGCTAAATTCCGAATCGGAGTTTGATATACCTGTAGGGGCGGAAAGAGCTGACATCGACTGGATTCTGGAACCCGTTGTCGCGCACGCTCGTCGAGTGCTCGCTGGAGGTTCTCCAGTCAAGTGTGCTCAGCCAAGTTTGCCAGGCGCGCGTCCTCCAAGGCACGAGCCTCGGGGGTTTCTCCAACGATAGGAGTGTGCAGTGCATCCATGTTCCGGCGATGAAGTTCTTCTCTCTGCAGCGACGTGAGAGGCTCGGGGAGATATTCCTCATGGGGATGCGACGGGTCGCCTCCACCTGCGCCTCCGTCAGTGCGGGGAAAACCGGGAGGACCATGCGGTCCATCGACCATCAGAACTTCTGCCGCCGGATCACTTCTGTCGCACTCGGATGCGGTCTCTGCGGAGCCAGTCGACAGGTCGAACAGGCCGTAGAGGGATTCGTCGGGCTCAATCACCGCGACTTGAGGGGTGGCCGACTGGCATGCCACCGCGTGTCTCACCCACCGCTGAAGTCTCCACCGACCAGAGTGCTTGCGCCGGCGGGAAACAGGGAGGGAGGACAACACAGGGGCCGACCGATAATGGGTCGACGGTTGCCGCAAGAGGACGCCGCGAACGCACGTGTGAAAGTGTGTTGCCCCGCGGACAGGGAGTGCGTCGACGTCGAGCGGAGCCTCCCGAAGCCAAGCGGAGTCGTCGTCGGTGAACGTGAGCGCGCCGAGACGGATCTCGCGGCCCTCCACCAAAACTCCGCCAGAAACCATGATGATTTGGATCAGAAAAGATCGCAACTCCTCCAACAAATCGCTAAGAAACCGGCCCCACGGTGGGCGCCAACTGTCGTGGTTCTAAGTCTGACAGTAATGTAGGGGGGTAGGTATGGAGAGGCAAGATCTTAGCTATGGAGTAGTTGTAAGCACATGAGGTTTACGAGTTCAGGCCCTTCTCGGAGGAAGTAATAGCCCTATGTCTTGGAGCCCGGAGGCGGTCGACTGGATTATGTGTGTATGAATTACAGGAGTGTGAACCCTTTACACTAAGGAGGGGGTGGCTTATATAGAGTTCGCCAGACCCCTCTGGCCCTCAGTTATGCAGAGCTTCAAATACATTAAGGTCGGGCGTTACTGGTAATGCCCCTAATAAAGTGCTATGATGACCATAAAAGCTACTTAATGACCGACCGTTAGCGTGCGGAGTGACTTTAGGTCTCCTGGCCGTCGAGTGGTTGGATCTTGGTCGAGTGATTGCTTCTTGGTCGAGTGTCTTTGAGTCTGTCGAGTGGAACACCTCCAAGTCGATTGAAAGGTGATTTCTTCTAGAGATGTCCTTGGGTAGGGCAGTTAGGACAGCTCCATGACCCTACCCAAGGTACATAGCTTCATCACCAGGTGTCTTCCAGTTATTCGCCGTCGTTGCCATGTCTTTCGTTTGGTTGTTTGCATTTCATCATGTCATCATGTGCATTGAATCATCATGTTTTGAAAAACTTGCATTCGTCCGGGGTATCCCAGTTCTCCCCGTTGTCCGTTGTGAGCCGAGACACACTCGCACGCGCTCGCGGCATGTCTGAATATTATTTTATAAGAGGCCGGATAATGTTCTCGGAATGGGATTAGAGTTGACATGTGGTCTTATTATAGTGTAGATAGACCCCCTGTCAAATTTCTTCGCATTAGGAGTTCATTTGACGCCCCAACGGATAACTATAGCGGCATTATAGCTGGTCTAACGTCGGATGTTTTCGGTCTCCGGAAACAGTTGCTGGGCTGCCTTCTCTTCTCTCCTCTCAGCTCATCGCACTCTGCCCAGCCCACATGCAGTCCATCTAGTCCCCCTCTGCCCGGAGCCGCACGATCGTGATCCGAGGGTCCGAAAACGGCCTCAAACCCACCAAACCCTAACCCCTACCCTATTTAAATAGTCCTCTTGCCATTTTTGGGCATCCCTAGCCCTCTACCTACCTCTAGCCCCATCCCCCTCAATTTCCCCGCCGCTCCAGCCCCTCCTCGCCACTCGGCGCCACCCCACATGGCCGGCCGCCACCTGCGCCGCCGCTCAGGGCCGCTCCCACGCCTCCACGTCGCCCCTGGTCTCTCCGCCGCCGCGAAGCCCGCGGGCCCGCTAGGACCCGGATCGGGGTCCTGGAAGCCCATCTTTGCCCGAAGCGCACCGCTGCTCCTCCCGTAGCGCTCGATCCAATCTGGATCAAGGCAACGGCCTCCGCCGCGAGCGCCACCTCGCTTCTGCGCCGCACCCCGTCAGCGTCGCCGGCGGCCACCGGAGATCCCATCGCCGTCAAGCTCCACCGGAGGACCTCCTAGGCCGATCTAGCTCCCTCTCCTCTTCTCATTTTTCCTCTATGCTCTCTCTCCCTCATGAACTCTCTCTATCATCTTCACAGGAGGAGCCCCATCCGCGCCATGGATGCCCTGCCTCGTCGGATCCGAGGTGGATCCAGCCTTTCCCGCTGTTCCACGCCCGGATCCGCGCCCCAGATCCTCCTCTGCGCCTCCCCGTCGGTGAGCCGCCGTCATCCGCCGCCATGACAGTCGTTCCTCCTCCTTGCTCGCGCGGGGGCACGAGGACGACGGGCAGGAGCTGCTCGCTCCGCTTGTAGCCCTCCCGTGGCCCAGAGCTGCCAGGCCCAGCACCACCTCTCTCCAGCGGCCTGCTCGAGCGCCCCCTGGGCCGCCTCCACCGACCTGGGCTGAGCCCAGCTAGGTGAGCTGCAAGCCGCCAAGTGGGCTATTTCAGATGTGGCCCGAGACATGTTTTTTTTTCACAGGTCATTTTGATATTAATCCTGAGACTGCAGTTTTCACAGAAAGGTCCCTAATCTTCATGCATATATTAACTTAATAACCGTGCATCGGTTTAAAATGACTTATATATGTAAAATGCTTAGTTTTTCATCTAGCTTCATAATATGTCACTTTCATGCATGTTTAAAATGTTTAAACTGTTGTTTGCATATATTTTGCCATATTGCCATGCTAAAACGGTTTATTTCATAACTAATTAACCGTAGCTCCAAATCTAATAAACTTTACATGTAAATGGGGTGGAAAAAATGCCTAGTTTAACATGGTGGCCTCACTTTGCATGTTTAACAAACTATAAAATATGGTTTAGGGCAGAACAGTACCATAACCAAAATATGTACATGAGGAGTTTCCGGACTTGTTGTTTGTCGTTCCGGCCTCATTTAAACTTGCCTAGATAGGTAGTGTTCATTTGCTTCACCCTCTTGCCATGTTAATCAACATTTAATATTGTTGGGTACATAAACGAGATCGAACTAAATAACTTGTTGTGGTGTTTCGTCAATATGCAACTCGTTGCATATTGATCTCCACTTAATTTGTAGAATTGCTTGTGCGCTTTGCCATGCCATGCCTCTTTAAACCGGACATGCATCATACTTGGTTGTGCATCAGGCCATGTTCATGTGTTGGTTGTTTACTATGTTGTGTGCTTCTTTCCGGTGTTGCTTCTTCGGGTTGGTTCCGATAACGTCGCGTTTGTGAGGAACCGTTCGACTATGGCCGTTTGTCTTCTTCATAGACTCGTTATTGTTACTTGCGGGGTTTCAGGCAAGATGACCATACCCTCGAAATCACTTCTATCTTTGCTTGCTAGTTGCTCGCTCTTTTGCTATGCCTATGCTGCGATACCTACCACTTGCTTATCATGCCTCCCATATTGTTGAACCAATCCTCTAACACACCTTGTCCTAGCAAACCGTTGCTTGGCTATGTTACCGCTTTGCTCAGCCCCTCTTATAGCGTTGTTAGTTGCAGGTGAAGATGAAGTTTGTTCCTTGTTGGAACATGGAGATGTTGTTCCTTGTTGGAACATGTTTACTTGTTGGGATATCACAATATCTCTTATTTAATTAATGCATCTATATACTTGGTAAAGGGTGGAAGGCTCCGCCTTATGCCTAGTGTTTTGTTCCACTCTTGCCGCCCTAGTTTCCGTCATATCGGTGTTATGTTCCCGGATTTTGCGTTCCTTACGCGGTTGGGTTATAATGGGAACCCCTTGACAGTTCGCCTTGAAAAAAACTCCTCCAGCAATGCCCAACCTTGGTTTTACCATTTGCCACCTAGCCTTTTCTTTCCCTTGGGTTCTGCAGACTCAAGGGTCATCTTTATTTAAACCCCCCCGGGCCAGTGCTCCTTTGAGTGTTGGTCCGAACTGAGCTACCTGCGGGGCCACCTCGGGGAAACTTGAGGGTTGGTTTTAGTTGTACGTAGTGCTCATCTGAGTGTGCCCTGAGAACAAGATATGTGCAGCTCCTATCGGGATTTGTCGGCACATTCGGGCGGTGTTGCTGGTCTTGTTTTACCATTGTCGAAATGTCTTGTAACCGGGATTCCGAGTCAGATCGGGTCTTCCCTCTAGAAGGAATATCCTTCGTTGACCGTGAGAGCTTGTGATGGGCTAAGTTGGGACACCCCTGCAGGGATTTGAACTTTCGAAAGTCGTGCCCGCGGTTATGGGCAGATGGGAATTTGTTAATGTCCGGTTGTAGAAAACCTGAAGTTGATATTAACTAAAATACATCAACCGCGTGTGTAATCGTGATGGTATCTTCTCGGCGGAGTCCGGGAAGTGAACACGGTGTTGGAGTTATGTTTGATGTAGGTTGTTCTAGGATCACTTCTTGATCATAGTTGTCCGACCGTGCTTTGCCTTCTCTTCTCGCTCTCATTTGCGTATGTTAGCCTCCATATATGCTAGTTGCTTGCTGCAGCTCCACCTCGTACCTTTTACCCTTCCTATAAGCTTAAATAGTCTTGATCGCGAGGGTGTGAGATTGCTGAGTCCCCGTGACTCACAGTTACTTCCAAAACTAGCTTGCAGGTGCCGTTGCACCGTGCAGATGACGCAACCAAGCTCAAGGAGGCGCTCGATGAAGATCTTGTCCTTTGTGTTGTTTCGTTCTAGTTGATCAGTAGTGGAGCCCAATTGGGGTCGATCGGGGATCTGTGTAGCATTTGGGGTAGTCTTCTTTCATTTTGGTTCTGTAGTCGGACCTTGATTGTAACTAGTTGATGTAATGCTTTATTCATGTATTTTGTGAAGTGGCGATTGTAAGCCAACTATGTATCTCTGTCCCTTATGTATTACATGGGTTGTGTGAAGATTACCTTACTTGCGACATTGCTTTCAATGCGGTTATGCCTCTAAGTCGTGCTTCGACACGTGGGAGATATAGCCGCATCGAGGGCGTTACAAGTTGGTAATCAAAGCGTTCCCCGACCTTAGGAGCCCCCTGCTTGATCGAATCGTTGGCGTTGTTGAGTCTAGAAAAAATGTTTTGAGTCATCTAGGATTATATATATATATATATATATATATATATATATATATATATATATATATATCGGAGAGTTAGGACTTCTTTTTACTCCTCAGTCCCTTCGTCGCTCTGGTGAGGCATCCTAACGTAGAGTTTTGACTCTTCTCTTCTCAAATTTCACTAAAAAAAATTTAGGATCACGCGGGTATCTTGGAATTGTTCCGATGGTTTTGTGACGAGAACATTGTTCTTGGTGCCTCCTGACATTTAGGGGTTGTGGCAATGTCCCGGGAAGTTGAGCTCCGAGGTGTTGTCGTCACAATTTTATCGTTGCAGTTCTGGAATACCTGAGTTTAGTTTCGTCGAGATCGAAAATCTCTTTTATGCAGTTGTTGGTGAGATAACCTCGACGCCACCCAGTACTGGGGCGGGAGTTCGGGAGTATTGCCATAACTCGTATAACGGGTGCTTTTCGAAGGTTGAGGTAAACGATTTCCGAAGGTTTCTTGGTTATGTGTTGAAGGATGGATACAACTGGATGTAGGATTTGTTAGATTTGGGTGAGATATTATGCTTCCCCTGTATCCCCAACACCTGATTGCATAACCGGAAAGTTTCGGGAGTTTATAAGTGGGAATTCAAGTAGTTCTTAGGATATCTTTCCGACAGATGTATGATATGAAATTGGGGTTCGACGTCTAGTGGTCCGCCTATCCACGGTTGGTTTTACAGTGGTCTCGTTGTGTCTTAAAGAGTCCTTGGCTATGCCGACTCGGGGACGCTTTGTATGTCATGTGCAGTGCCTTGTACATGATGGTGTTGTACGATCGAGCCCGTGTAGGCCCCACCACGAAAACTTCGGACGAAATCTCTATCATATGTTTGTTCTAGCTTATTCTGCAAGCCAATCCTTTGTTTTGTTTTTGAGTTGTGGTATTCGAGTTGCTTCGAAGTCAAATGTTGATTCCATACCTTTCCTAAGCGGGTTTCTCATATTTCTCTGTGAATACCAATCCTTCATGATAATCGAGATTGTTATGTCAATCCTTTTCAACCGGTGTGCCTCTCTTCAAGTGGATCCGATCACTTCAACATTCACAAGATCAATTATCAGTTCTTCTCAATGGCGTTTGTTTCATCCGTTCCAAGTTGTCTTTGTTTTCCCACCCTCCCACCCTTGCTTTTCTTGAAGGACTCAGATTCCTTAATCAAGTATCCATGTTATCGATGCAAGTCTCTCCATTCTTTTCTTTCAATGTTCGTATCCGGTGATTCTCATGAAGATTCTAGCGGAGCTTTTAGTTCATCATTCTTCGTTTTTTTTCTTCTCCGGTGGATTCAATTCAAGCTTTCGATGTTGATCATATTCTTTTCCTTTTTTCAAATACCTTCTCATACCGGTGCACCTCATAATAATTCACTTCTATCTATTCATTTGTTCGGGAGTGCTGGAGATATCTCGGAAGGCTCGTCTTTCCATTCAAGTTCCATTCAAACCTATCTCGAGGTTGTTATCTCATCCAAGCCATTTAAATCATCCGGTGCAATATTTTTCAAGTAATCGTTCTACGGTGTTTCTTTTGAGTGGGCCCTAACCAACAGGTCTTTTCCCAGGATCTTACCTGACTCTTCTTATTTACCCGGAGTTATTCTCAAATTCATTTCAAAGTTTGACGTAAGAATGATTCATCATCAGTCATATGTATTTCTCCAAGATCTTTCAAATTCTTTTCATCATTGGCTCAACCTTCCCATTCTTCATTCCGGTGTGCCTCAATAATTCTTGGTGGTGTTTCTCGTCGTCATTTGAAGACCGAAGAAGAGTTTTACCTCCATATCATATCCGTTCTCTCAGAGATTCGTGGTTCTAGTTCGAGCCCATCCTCTCATAATTGTTTGATTGTGAGAATTCTTTTCATCCATCTGGAGCAATTCAGGAGCCTTTTTAGTTTGTTCATTCGGAGCCCATCATCTAAGACTTATTCATTCTCAGCCTTCAGCTATCATTCTCCAAATCTTACCGGTGCATCATTCAAATATCCTCTAGTCAGCTCGTGATATTTTCATTCACTTGCATCTAAATTCTCTCATGTATCTTCGTTCATTTGCTAATTTTTCCCGGTGTTTCTTTATCTTTACTTGTTCATTTTCAATCCTACCGGTGTTTCGTTGAAGACCTTATCAAGTTATCGATATCTCTCCTAATCCTTTTCAACGAGAATAAGTTGTATGCAATCCGTTTGCTCGTGATCAACTTAATTGGTGAAGGAGGAGCATAACATAATTCTTATTCTTGATTCACCCAAATGATTAATTCCGTATTCCAGAGGTTCATCAAATTCCTGATTTCAATTGTTCATCTTCTCTTTTTCCCGGAGTTCCAATCTTTTTTTAACTATTTCACCACGGAGATTCATCTAAATCAGTACAAGGATTCACCTTGTGTTTTCAACCTCTTTTTCCTTCCGTTTGATCATCCTTTTGTTACTGGAGTTCTTCATGGATGTTCTACATGATGGTTCATCAAGGATTTAATTCCTTCTCAAACTGTTCATTGAGATTCTTTTCAGAGGAGCTCAAGCAATCTTAATCTTGCAATCCGGAGTCCAATTCTTTCTTCCGTATCATTTGAGGTGGTGCTATGTCATTCTTCATAATTTGAGTTCATGTTTCATGATTTCACATGTTGTCAAGAATGAGATATCTTAAATCCATCAATCTCTTCATTGAAGTTATCTTGGGTTATATTTCACCTAAAACCTTCCCTAAGGAATGTTGCTATTTATGGTGTTTATCGATGATCCAAGTTTCCTCCTATTCTCGCGATGAAAGATGTTTTCATCTCTTCGTCGCTCTCAAGCAAGCAATTGTTTTCGTTTGTGGCAGGTTTTCACCTCAAGTTTTTGAGATGTTTTCCATAAGCCCTCAACAAGCGTGTTCTTTTCGTTGTTGATTTCCCAACAACTCCATACAATCCTTCTTTTTAAGGATCCTCTCTCAAATTCATTTGAGGTAGAACATGTTGTTTTCTTCTCCGTTCTTTTCTTTGCATTCTTTCATTTCTTCGGAGGCATTGTGACGATGCTCTTTTCACTCATCATCTCGTACAGTGAAGATCATGTTCTTTCCTTTGCTTATCCATTCAACCGGAGTGTCGTGTTTTCTTTCAAGCTCTCTCATCTTATCAAGTTTTGCCTCCCTTCTCAACCGGAGTACTGTCTAGAATCTTTCTTACCCCTTGTGCCATTATTTCAATAGTTCCGGAGGCAGTGTGTTGTTGATTTCATCAAGTATCCTCTCATCTTGTCAACATCTTGTTCTATTCCTTCCATTTTCAGTCGAAGTGATGTCCAAATTATATCATTCTTATTCCTTCTCTATCTTGTTTTAACCGGAGTGTTGTCGTAATTGATCCTTATTGTTCCTTGTACATCTCGTTTTAATCGGAGCTCTTGCATGTACTTCTTGTCCATTGCAACCCTTTTTCTTACGTCTTTCAACCTACAAGGTTCTAGTAAGGTTCCTTGTTTCTCTTATCTAACGGAGTGTTTTCAACTTCGTTCATCATTGTTGTATTCTTTCTTTAAAATTGTTTAACCTCTCAAGGTTCTTGGTTTCACTCGTTTGTCAAAGAAGCAACTTAGTTACCTCTTCTCTCCTCTTCCGTTTCCCTCTGGTGCCATTCTAGATCTCGGGACGAGATCCTCTCGTAGTGGTGGAGTGTTGTGACGCCCCGAGACCGATGCGCCAGGTGTCTTCCAGTTATTCGCCTTCATTGCCATGTCTTTCGTTTGGTTGTTTGCATTTCATCATGTCATCATGTGCATTGCATCATCATGTTTTGAAAAACTTGTATTCGTCCGGGGTATCCCAGTTCTCCCCATTGTCCGTTCTGAGCCCAGACACACTCGCACGCGCCCGAGGCACATCTGAATATTATTTTATAAGTGGCCGGATAATGTTCTCGGAATGGGATGAGAGTTGACATGTGGTCTTATTATAGTGTAGATAGACCGCCTGCCAAATTTCATCGCATTCGGAGTTCGTTTGACGCCCCAACGGATAACTATAGCGGCATTATAGCCGGTCTAACGTCGGATGTTTTCGGTCTCCGTAAACAGTTGCCGGGCTGCCTTCTCTTCTCTCCTCTCAGCTCATCGCACTCTGCCCAGCCCACCTGCAGTCCATCTAGTCCCCCTCTGCCCGGAGTCGCACGATCGCGATCAGAGGGTCCGAAAACGGCCTCAAACCCACCAAACCCTAACCCCTTCCCTATTTAAACAGTCCCCTTGCCATTTCTGGGCATCCCTAGCCCTCCACCTACCTCTAGCCCCCTCCCCCTCAATTTCCGTGCCACTCCAGCCCCTCCTCGCCACTTGGCGCCGCCCCACAGGGCCGACCGCCACCTGCGCCGCCGCTTAGGGCCGCTCCCACGCTTCCACGTCGCCCCTGGTCTCTCCGCACCGCCGCGAAGCCCGCGGGCCCGCTAGGACCCGGATCGGGGCCCTGGAAGCCCATCTTCACCCGAAGCGCACCGCTGCTCCTCCCATAGTGCTCGATCCAATCTGGATCGAGGCAACAGCCTCCGCCCCGAGCGCCACCTCGCTTCTGTGCCGCACCCCATCAGCATCGCCGGCGGCCACCGGAGATCCCGTCGCCGTCAAGCTCCACCGGAGGACCTCCTAGGCCGATCCAGCTCCCTCTCCTCTTCTCATTTTTCCACTCTGCTCTCTCTCCCTCATGAACTCTCTCTATCATGTCAAGGTATGTGCTCATTTGGAAGTACTATTAAGCGTTTTGATCTATCCTTATAGATCTTAATGCTCAACACTCAAGTAGCCTAATCCAGGTTTTCCATTGAAAAACACTTTTCAAATAACCCTATATGCTTTCCAGAAATTCTACATCATTTCTAATCCATAATATGTCAACAACATATACTCATCAGAAATTCTATAGTGCTCCCACTCACTTCTTTGGAAATACAAGTTTCTCATAAACTTTGTATAAACCCAAAATCTTTGATCATCTCATCAAAGCGTACATTCCAACTCCGAGATGCTTACTCCAGTCCCTAGAAGGATTGCTGGAGCTTTGCATACTTATTAGCATCTTTCAGGATTAACAAAACCTTCCGGTTGTATCACATACAACCTTTCCTCAAGAAAATCGTCGAGGAAACAATGTTTTGACATCCTATCTGCAAGATTTCATAAATAATGCAGTGATCGCTAATATAATTCCAACAGACTCTTAGCATCGCTACGAGTGAGAAATTCTCATTGTAGTCAACTCCTTGAACTTGTCGGAAAACATCTTAACGACAAGTCGAGCTTTCTTTAATGGTGACATTTACCATCATTGTCCGTCTTCCTTTTAAAATCCATCTGTACTCAACAGCCTTACGACCATCGAGCCGTTCTGCCAAAGTCTACACTTTGTTTTTCATACATGGATCCTCTCTCGGATTTTATGGCCTCGAGCCATTTATCGGAATCCGGGCCCACCATCGCTTCTCCATGGCTCGTAGGTTCATTGTTGTCTAGCAACATGACTTCCAAGACAGGATCACGTACCACTCTGAAGTAGTACGCATCCTTGTCATCCCACGAGGTTTGGTAGCGACTTGATCTGAAGTTTCATGATCACTATCATAAGCTTCCACTTCAATTGGTGTAGGTGCCACAGGAACAACTTCCTGTGCCCTACCACACACTAGTTGAAGAGACGGTTCAATAACCTCATCAAGTCTCCACCATCCTCCCACTCAATTCTTTTGAGAGAATCTTTTCCTCGAGAAAGTACCCGATTCTAGAAACAATCCCTTATTGCTTTCGGATCTGAGACAGGAGGTATACCCAACTGTTTTGGGTGTCCTATGAAGATGCATTTATCTGCTTTGGGTTCGAGCTTATCAGCCTGAAACTTTTTCACATAAGCATCACAGCCCCAAACTTCAAAGAAATGACAGCTTAGGTTTCTCTAAACCATAGTTCATATGGTGTCATCTCATCGGAATTACGTGGTGCCCTATTTAAAGTGAATGTGGTTGTCTCTAATGCCTAACCCATAAACTATCGTGGTAATTTGATAAGAGACATCATGGTATGCATCATATCCAATAGGGTGCAGTTATGATGCTCGGACACACCATCACACTATGGTGTTCCAGGCTGTATTAGTTGTGAAACAATTTCCACAATGTCTTAATTCTGTGCCAAACTCGTAATTCAGATATTCATCTCTATGATCATATCATAGATATTTTATCCTCTTGTCACGATGATCTTTCAACTTCACCCTGAAATTATTTGAACCTTTCAATAATTCAGACTCGTGATTCATCAAGTAAATATACTCAACATCTACTCAAATCATCTGTGAAGTAAGAACATAATGATATCCACTACACGCCTCAGCACTCATTGGACTGTACACATCAAAAATGTATTACTTCCAACAAGTTGCTTTCTAGTTCCATTTTACTGAAAATGAGGCTTTCAGTCATCTTGCCCATGTGGTATGATTTGCATGTCTCAAGTGATTCAAAATCAAGTGAGTCAAAACGGTCCATTTGCATGGAGTTTCTTCATGCATATACACCAATAGACATGGTTCGCATGTCTCAAACTTTTTTCAAAAATGAGTGAGCCCAAAGATCCATCAACATGGAGCTTCTTCATGCGTTTTATACCGATATGACTTACGTGGCAGTGCCACAAGTAGGTGGTACTATCATTACTATCTTTTGGCATGAACATGTGTATCACTACGATCGAGATTCAATAAACCATTCATTTTAGGTGTAAGACCATTGAAGGTATTATTCAAATAAACAGAGTAACCGTTACTCTCCTTAAATGAATAACCGTATTGCGATAGACATAATCCAATCATGTCTATGCTCAACGCAAACACCAATCTCGATGGTAGAGTGAGCGTGCGATGCTTGATTACATCAAGCTTGGAAAAACTTCCAACACATATTGCCAGCTCACCTTTAGCCAGTCTCCGTTTACTCCCCAGCCTTTTATTTCGAGTTTACTAACATTTAGCAACCGAACCGGTATCTAATACCATGGTGCTACTAGGAGTACTAGTAAAGTACACATCAACACAATGTATATCCAATATACTTCTACCGACCTTGCCAGCCTTCTCATCTACCAGGTATCGAGGGTAATTCTGCTCGAGTGGCTATTCCTCTTATTACAGAAGCACTTAGTCTCGGGTTTGGGTTCAACCTTGGGTTTCTTCACTAGAGCAACAGCTGATTTGCCGTTTCATGAAGCATCCCTTTTTTGCCCTTGCCCTTCTTGAAACTAGTGGTTTCACCAACCATCAACAATTGATGCTCCTTCTTGATCTCTACTTTTGTGGTGTCAAACATCACGAATATCTCAAGGATCATCATATATGTCCCTGATATATTATAGTTCATCACGAAGCTCAAGCAGCTTGGTGGTAATGACTCCGGTGAAACATCACTTTTTCATCTGGAAGATCAACTCCCACTCGATTCAAGCGATTGTTATACTCACACAATCAGAGCACAAGTTCAACAATTGAGCTTTTCTCCCTTAGTTTGCAGGCTAAGAAAATCGTCGGAGGTCTTATACCTCTTGACGTGGGCACGAGCCTGAAATCCCAATTTCAGCCCTCGAAACATCTCATATGTTTCGCGACGTTTCAAAAACGTCTTCGGTGCCTCAACTCTAAGCCGTTTAACTGAACTATCACGTAGTTATCAAAATGTGTATGTCAGATGTTCGCAACATCCATAGACAACGTTCGAGGTTCAACACACTGAGCGGTGCATTAAGGACATAAGCCTTCTATGAAGCAATGAGGACAATCCTCAGTTTACGGACCTAGTCCGCATAATTGCTACTATCAACTTTCAACTAAATTTTCTCTAGGAACATAACTAAACAGTAGAACTGAAGCGCGAGCTATGACATAATTTGTGAAGACCTTTTGACTATGTTCAGGATAATTAAGTTCATCTTATGAACTCCCACTCAGATAGACATCCCTCTAGTCATCTAAGTAATTACATGATCCGAGTCAACTAGGCCGTGTCCGATCATCACGTGAGACGGACTAGTCATCATCGGTGAACATCTTCATGTTGATCGTATCTACCATACGACTCATGCTCGACCTTTCGGTCTCTTGTGTTCCGAGGCCATGTCTGTACATGCTAGGCTCGTCAAGTCAACCTAAGTGTTTCGCGTGTATAAATCTATCTTACACCCGTTGTATGTGAACGTTAGAATCTATCACACCCGATCATCACGTGGTGCTTCGAAACAACGAACTGTCGCAACGGTGCACAGTTAGGGGGAACACCTTCTTGAAATTTTAATGAGGGATCATCTTATTTACTATCGTCGTTCTAAGCAAATAAGATGTATAAACATGATAAACATCACAAGCAATCAAATAGTGACATGATATGGCCAATATCATATTGCTCCTTTTGATCTCCATCTTCGGGGCTCCATGATCATCATCGTCACCGGCATGACACCATGATCTCCATCATCATGATCTCCATCATTGTGTCTCCATGAAGTTGTCTCGCCAACTTATTACTTCTACTACTACAGCTAACTATTAGCAATAAAGTAAAGTAATTACATGACATTTATGTTGACACGCAGGTCATAAATAAATTAAGACAACTCCTATGGCTCCTGTCGGTTGTCATACTCATCGACATGCAAGTCGTGATTCCTATTACAAGAACATGATCAATCTCATACATCACATATATCATTCATCACATCCTTTTGGCCATATCACATCACATAGCATACCCTGCAAAAACAAGTTAGACGTCCTCTAATTGTTGTTTGCATGTTTTACGTGTCGTACTCGTCGTGATCCAAATCACCGATGATCCTAGCGCCGAACGGACGGCACCTCCGCGTTCAACACACGTACGGAGCAGCAACGTCTCTTTCTTCTTGATCCAGCAAGGGGGGAGGAGAGGTTGATGGAGATCCAGCAGCACGACGGCGTGGTGGTGGAAGTAGCGGGATTCCAACAGGGCTTCGCCAAGCGCTGCGGGAGGAGGGAGATGTGTCATGGGAGGGAGAGGGAGGCGCCAGGGCTTAGGTATGGTTGCCCTCCCTTCCTCCCACTATATATAGGGCCAAGGGAGAGGGGGAGGGCGCAGCCTTGCCCCTTCCTCCAAGGAAGGGTGCGGCCAAGGGGGGAGGAGTCCATCCTCCCCAAGGCACCTCGGAGGTGCCTTCCCCCTTTAGGACTCTCCCCTCCTCTTGTCCCTTTGGCGCATGGGCCTCTTGTTGGGGAACGTAGCAGAAATTCAAAATTTTCTTACACGTCACCAAGATCTATCTATGGAGAAACCATCTACGAGTAGAAGGAGAGTGCATCTACATACCCTTGTAGATCGCTAAGCGGAAGCGTTCAAGTGAACGGGGTTGATGGAGTCGTACTCGTCGTGATTCAGATCACTGATGATCCTAGTGCCGAACGGACGGCACCTCCGCGTTCAACACACGTAAAGCTCGACGATGTCTCCCATGCCTTGATCCAGCAAGGAGAGAGGGAGAGGTTGAGGAAGAGTCCATCCAGCAGCAGCACAACGGTGTGGTGGTGATGGAGGAGCGTGGCAATCCTGCAGGGCTTCGCCAAGCACCTACGGGAGAGGAGGAGGTGTCACGGGAGGGAGGGAGGCGCCAAGGGCTCAGGTATGGATGCCCTCCCTCCCCTCCACTATATATAGGGTCAGGGGAGAGGGGGGAGGCGCAGCCTTGCCCCTTCCTCCAAGGAAGGGGTGCGGCTAAGAGGGGGGGAGGAGTCCATCCTCCCCAAGGCACCTCGGAGGTGCCTTCCCCCTTTAGGACTCTCCCCTTTTTCCTATATCTTGGCGCATGGGCCTCTAGGGGCTGGTGCCCTTGGCCCATGTAGGCCAAGGCGCACCCCCTACAGCCCATGTGGCCCCCCGGGACAGGTGGCCCCACCCGGTGGGCCCCCGGGACCCTTCCGGTGGTCCCGGTACAATACCGATGACCCTGAAACTTGTCCCGATGGCCGAAACAGGACTTCCTATATATAAATCTTTACCTCCGGACCATTCCGGAACTCCTCGTGACGTCCAGGATCTCATCCGGGACTCCGAACAACATTCGGTAACCACATACAAACTTCCTTTATAACCCTAGCGTCATCGAACCTTAAGTGTGTAGACCCTACGGGTTCGGGAGACATGTAGTCATGACCGAGATGTTCTCCGGTCAATAACCAACAGCGGGATCTGGATACCCATGTTGGCTCCCACATGTTCCACGATGATCTCATCGGATGAACCACGATGTCAAGGACTCAATCAATCCCGTATACAATTCCCTTTGTCTAGCGGTATGGTACTTGCCCGAGATTCGATCGTCGGTATACCGATACCTTGTTCAATCTCGTTACCGGCAAGTCTCTTTACTCGTTCCGTAACACATCATCCCGTGATCAACCCCTTGGTCACATTGTGCACATTATGATGATGTCCTACCGAGTGGGCCCAGAGATACCTCTCCGTTTACACGGAGTGACAAAATCCCAATCTCGATTCGTGCCAACCCAACAGACACTTTCGGAGATACCCGTAGTGCACCTTTATAGTCACCCAGTTACGTTGTGATGTTTGGTACACCCAAAGCACTCCTACGGTATCCGGGAGTTGCACAATCTCATGGTCTAAGGAAATGATACTTGACATTAGAAAAGCTTTAGCATACGAACTACATGATCTTGTGCTAGGCTTAGGATTGGGTCTTGTCCATCACATCATTCTCCTAATGATGTGATCCCGTTATCAATGACATCCAATGTCCATGGTCAGGAAACTGTAACCATCTATTGATCAACGAGCTAGTCAACTAGAGGCTTACTAGGGACATGGTGTTGTCTATGTATCCACACATGTATCTGAGTTTCCTATCAATACAATTATAGCATGGATAATAAACGATTATCATGAACAAGGAAATATAATAATAATCAATTTATTATTGCCTCTAGGGCATATTTCCAACAGTCTCCCACTTGCACTAGAGTCAATAATCTAGTTCACATCGATATGTGATTAACACTCAAGGTCACATCCCCATGTGACTAACACCCAAAGAGTTCTGGGTTTGATCATGTTATGCTTGTGAGAGAGGTTATAGTCAACGGGTCTGAACCTTTCAGATCTGTGTGTGCTTTACAAATCTCTATGTCATCTCCTAGATGCAGGTACCATGTTCTATTTGGAGCTATTCCAAATAACTGTTCTACTTGGAGCTATTCTAAATTGTTGCTCCATTATACGTATCCGGTATCTCTAATCAGAGCTATCCGGATAGGTGTTAAGCTTGCATCGACGTAACCCTTTACGACGAACTCTTTTACCACCTCCATAATCGAGAAAATTCCTTAGTCCACTAGTTACTAAGGATAACTTTGACCGCTGTCCTGTGATCCATTCTTGGATCACTCTTGTACCCCTTGACTGACTCATGGCAAGGCACACTTCAGGTGCGGTACACAGCATAGCATACTGTAGAGCCTACGTCTTAAGCATAGGGGACGACCTTCGTCCTTTCTCTCTATTCTGCCGTGGTCGAGCTTTAAGTCTTAACTTCATACCTTACAACTCAGGCAAGAACTCCTTCTTTGACTGATCCATCTTGAACACCTTCAAGATCATGTCAAGGTATGTGCTCATTTGAAAGTACCATTAAGTGTTTTGATCTATCCTTATAGATCTTGATGCTCAATGTTCAAGTAGCTTAATCCAGGCTTTCCATTGAAAAACACTTTCCAAATAACCCTATATGCTTTCCAGAAATTCCACGTCATTTCTGATCAACAATATGTCAACAACATATATTCATTAGAAATTCTATAGTGCTCCCACTCACTTCTTTGGAAATACAAGTTTCTCATAAACTTTGTATACACCCAAAATCTTTGATCATCATCAAAGCATACATTCCAACTCTGAGATGCTCACTCCAGTCCTCAGAAGGATAGCTGGAGCTTTGCATACTTATTAGCATATTTCAGGATAGACAAAACCTTCCGGTTGTATCACATACAACCTTTCCTCAAGAATCGTCGAGGAAACAATGTTTTGACATCCTATCTGCAAGATTTCATAAATAATGCAGTAATTGCTAATATAATTCCAACAGACTCTTAGCATCGCTACGAGTGAGAAAGTCTCATCGTAGTCAACTCCTTGAACTTGTCGAAAAACATCTTAACGACAAGTCGAGCTTTCTCAATGGTGACACTTACCATCATTGTCTGTCTTCCTTTCAAAATCCATATGTACCTAACAGCCTTACGACCATAAAGTAGTTCTTCCAAAGTCTACACTTTGTTTTCATACATGGATCCTCTCTCGGGTTTTACGGCCTTGAGCCATTTATCGGAATCCGGGCCCACCATCGCTTCTCCATAGCTTGTAGGTTCATTGTTGTCTAGCAACATGACTTCCAAGACAGGATTACGTACCACTCTGAAGTACTACGCATCCTTGTCATCCCACGAGGTTTGGTAGTGACTCGATCCGAAGTTTCATGATCACTATCATAAGCTTCCACTTCAGTTGGTGTACGTGCCACAGGAACAACTTCCTGTGCCCTGCTATACACTTGTTGAAGTGACGGTTCAATAACATCATCAATTCTCCACCATCCTCCCACTCAATTCTTTCGAGAGAAACTTTTCCTCGAGAAAGGACCCGATTCTAGAAACAATCCCTTATTGCTTTCGAATCTGAGACAGGAGGTATACCCAACTGTTTTGGGTGTCCTATGAAGATGCATTTATCCGCTTTGGGTTCGAGCTTATCAGCCTAAAACCTTTCCACATAAGCATCGCAGCCCCAAACTTCTAAGAAATGACAGCTTAGGTTTCTCTAAACCATAATTCATACGGTGTCATCTCAACGGAATTACGTGGTGCCCTATTTAAAGTGAATGTGGTTGTCTCTAATGCCTAACCCATAAGCTATAGTGGTACTTCGATAAGAGACATCATGGTATGCATCATATCCAATAGGGTGCAGTTATGATGTTCGGACACACCATCACACTATGGTGTTCCAGGCTGTATTAGTTGTGAAACTATTTCCACAATGTCTTAATTCTGTGCCAAACTCGTAATTCAGATATTCATCTCTATGATCATATCATAGATATTTTATCCTCTTGTCACGACGATCTTTCAACTTCACCCTGAAATCACTTGAACCTTTCAATAATTCAGACTCATGATTCATCAAGTAAATGTACTCAACATCCACTCAAATTATCTGTGAAGTAAGAACATAACAATATCCACTACATGCCTCAGCACTCATTGGACTGTACACATCAAAATGTATTACTTCCAACAAGTTGCTATCTTGTTCCATCTTACTGAAAACGAGGCTTTTCAGTCATCTTGCCCGTGTGGTATGATTTGCATGTCCCAAGTGATTCAAAATCAAGTGAGTCAAAACGGTCCATTTGCATGGAGTTTCTTCATGCATATACACCAATAGTCATGGTTCGCATGTCTCAAACTTTTCAAAAATGAGTGAGCCCAAAGATCCATCAATATGGAGCTTCTTCATGCGTTTTATACCGATATGACTTACGTGGCAGTGCCACAAGTAGGTGGTACTATCATTACTATCTTTTGGCATGAACATGTGTATCACTACGATCGAGATTTAATAAACCATTCATTTTAGGTGTAAGACCATTGAAGGTATTATTCAAATAAACAGAGTAACCATTATTCTCCTTAAATGAATAACCGTATTGCGATAGACGTAATCCAATCATGTCTATGCTCAACGCAAACACCAAATAACAATTATTTAGGTTTAACACCAATCTCTTTGGTAGAGGGAGCGTGCGATGCTTGATCATATCAAGCTTGGAAAAACTTCCAACACATATCGTCAGCTCACCTTTAGCTAGTCTCCATTTATTCCGTAGCTTTTATTTCGAGTTACTAACACTTAGCAACTGAACCGGTATCTAATACCCTGGTGCTACTAGGAGTACTAGCAAAGTACACATTAACACAATGTATATCCAATATACTTCTATCGACCTTGCCAGCCTTCTTATCTACCAAGTATCTAGGGTAATTCTGCTCTAGTGGTTGTTCCCCTTATTACAGAAGCACTTAGTCTCGGGTTTGGGTTTTACCTTGGGTTTCTTCACTAGAGCATCAGCTGATTTGCCGTTTCATGAAGTATCCCTTCTTGCCCTTGCCCTTCTTGAAACTAGTGGTTTCACCAACCATCAACAATTGATGCTCCTTCTTGATTTCTACTTTCGCGGTGTCAAACATCGCGAATACCTCAAGGATCATCATATCTATCCCTGATATGTTATAGTTCATCACGAAGCTCTAGCAGCTTGGTGGTAATGACTTCGGAGAAACATCACTATCTCATCTGGAAGATCAACTCCCACTCGATTCAAATGATTGTTGTACTCAGACAATCTGAGCACAAGCTCAACAATTGAGCTTTTCTCCTTAGTTTGCAGGTTAAGAAAGTCATCGGAGGTCTTATACCTCTTGACATGGGCACGAGCCTGAAATCCCAATTTCAGCCCTCAAAACATCTCATATGTTTCGCGACGTTTCAAAAATGTCTTTGGTGCCTCAACTCTAAACCGTTTAACTGAACTATCACGTAGTTATCAAAACGTGTATGTCAGATGTTCGCACAACCACAGACAACGTTCGAGGTTCAGCACACTGAGCGGTGCATTAAGGACATAAGCCTTCTATGAAGCAATGAGGACAATCCTCAGTTCACGGACCTAGTCCGCATAATTGCTACTATCAACTTTCAACTAATTTTTTTCTAGGAACATATCTAAACAGTAGAACTATAGCGTGAGCTACAACATAATTTGCAAAATCCTTTTGACTATGTTCAGGATAATTAAGTTCATCTTATGAACTCCCACTCAGATAGACATCCCTCTAGTCATCTAAGTGATTACATGATCCGAGTCAAACTAGGCCGTGTCCGATCATCACGTGAGACGGACTAGTCATCATCGGTGAACATCTTCATGTTGATCGTATCTTCTATACGACTCATGCTCGAACTTTCGGTCTCTGTGTTCCGAGGCCATGTCTGTGCATGCTAGGCTCGTCAAGTTAACCCTAAGTGTTTCGCGTGTGTAAATCTGTCTTACACCCGTTGTATGTGAACGTTAGAATCTAACACCCGATCATCACGTGGTGCTTCGAAACATGAACTGTCGCAACGGTGCACAGTTAGGGGAGAACACTTCTTGAAATTGTTGTAAGGGATCATCTTATTTACTACCGTCGTTCTAAGCAAATAAGATGTATAAACATGATAAACATCACATGCAATCAAATAGTGACATGATATGGCCATCATCACTTTGCTCCTTTTGATCTCCATCTTCGGGGCTCCATGATCATCATCGTCACCGGCATGACACCATGATCTTCATCGTCATGATCTCCATCATCGTGTCTTCATGAAGTTGCCTCGCCAACTATTACTTCTACTACTATGGCTAACAGTTAGCAATAAAGTAAAGTAATTACATGACGTTTAAGTTGACACGCAGGTCACAAATAAATTAAGACAACTCCTATGGCTCCTGCCGGTTGTCATACTCATCGACATGCAAGTCGCGATTCCTATTACAAGGACATGATCAATCTCATACATCACATATATCATTCATCACATCCTTTGGCCATATCACATCACATAGCATACCCTGCAAAAACAAGTTAGACATCCTCTAATTGTTGTTTGCATGTTTTACGTGGCTGCTATGGGTTTCTAGCAAGAACGTTTCTTACCTACGCATGAACCACAACGTGATATGCCAATTGCTATTTACCCTTCATAAGGACCCTTTTCATCAAATCCGATCCGACTAAAGTGGGAGAGACAGACACCCGCCAGCCACCTTATGCAACTAGTGCATGTTTGTCGGTGGAACCGGTGTCACGTAAGCGTACGTGTAAGGTTGGTCCGGGCCCCTTCATCCCACGATGCCGCCGAATCAAGATAAGACTAGTAACGGCAAGCATATTGAACAATATCGACGCCCACAACTACTTTGTGTTCTACTCGTGCAAAGAATCTACGCAATAGACCTAGCTCATGATGCCACTGTTGGGGAACGTAGCAGAAATTCAAAATTTTCTTACGCGTCACCAAGATCTATCTATGGAGAAACCATCTACGAGTAGAAGGAGAGTGCATCTACATACCCTTGTAGATCGCTAAGCGGAAGCGTTCAAGTGAACGGGGTTGATGGAGTCGTACTCGTCGTGATTCAGATCACTGATGATCCTAGTGCCGAACGGACGGCACCTCCGCGTTCAACACACGTACAGCTCGACGATGTCTCCCACGCCTTGATCCAGCAAGGAGAGAGGGAGAGGTTGAGGAAGAGTCCATCCAGCAGCAGCACAACGGCGTGGTGGTGATGGAGGAGCGTGGCAATCCTGCAGGGCTTCGCCAAGCACCTACGGGAGAGGAGGAGGTGTCACGGGAGGGAGGGAGGCGCCAAGGGCTCAGGTATGGATGCCCTCCCTCCCCTCCACTATATATAGGGTCAGGGGAGAGGGGGGAGGCGCAGCCTTGCCCCTTCCTCCAAGGAAGGGGTGCGGCTAAGAGGGGGGGAGGAGTCCATCCTCCCCAAGGCACCTCGGAGGTGCCTTCCCCCTTTAGGACTCTCCCCTTTTTCCCATATCTTGGCGCATGGGCCTCTAGGGGCTGGTGCCCTTGGCCCATGTAGGCCAAGGCGCACCCCCTACAGCCCATGTGGCCCCCCGGGGCAGGTGGCCCCACCCGGTGGGCCCCCGGGACCCTTCCGGTGGTCCCGGTACAATACCGATGACCCTGAAACTTGTCCCGATGGCCGAAACAGGACTTCCTATATATAAATCTTTACCTCCGGACCATTCCGGAACTCCTCGTGACGTCCAAGATCTCATCCGGGACTCCGAACAACATTCGGTAACCACATACAAACTTCCTTTATAACCCTAGCGTCATCGAACCTTAAGTGTGTAGACCCTACGGGTTCGGGAGACATGTAGTCATGACCGAGATGTTCTCCGGTCAATAACCAACAGCGGGATCTGGATACCCATGTTGGCTCCCACATGTTCCACGATGATCTCATCGGATGAACCACGATGTCAAGGACTCAATCAATCCCGTATACAATTCCCTTTGTCTAGCGGTATGGTACTTGCCCGAGATTCGATCGTCGGTATACCGATACCTTGTTCAATCTCGTTACCGGCAAGTCTCTTTACTCGTTCCGTAACACATCATCCCGTGATCAACCCCTTGGTCACATTGTGCACATTATGATGATGTCCTACCGAGTGGGCCCAGAGATACCTCTCCGTTTACACGGAGTGACAAAATCCCAATCTCGATTCGTGCCAACCCAACAGACACTTTCGGAGATACCCGTAGTGCACCTTTATAGTCACCCAGTTACGTTGTGACGTTTGGTACACCCAAAGCACTCCTACGGTATCCGGGAGTTGCACAATCTCATGGTCTAAGGAAATGATACTTGACATTAGAAAAGCTTTAGCATACGAACTACATGATCTTGTGCTAGGCTTAGGATTGGGTCTTGTCCATCACATCATTCTCCTAATGATGTGATCCCGTTATCAATGACATCCAATGTCCATGGTCAGGAAACTGTAACCATCTATTGATCAACGAGCTAGTCAACTAGAGGCTTACTAGGGACATGGTGTTGTCTATGTATCCACACATGTATCTGAGTTTCCTATCAATACAATTATAGCATGGATAATAAACGATTATCATGAACAAGGAAATATAATAATAATCAATTTATTATTGCCTCTAGGGCATATTTCCAACAGTCTCCCACTTGCACTAGAGTCAATAATCTAGTTCACATCGATATGTGATTAACACTCAAGGTCACATCCCCATGTGACTAACACCCAAAGAGTTCTGGGTTTGATCATGTTATGCTTGGGAGGGAGAGGGAGGCGCCAGGGCTTAGGTATGGTTGGCCTCCCTTCCTCCCACTATATATAGGGCCAAGGGAGAGGGGGAGGGCGCAGCCTTGCCCCTTCCTCCAAGGAAGGGTGCGGCCAAGGGGGGAGGAGTCCATCCTCCCCAAGGCACCTCGGAGGTGCCTTCCCCCTTTAGGACTCTCCCCTCCTCTTGTCCCTTTGGCGCATGGGCCTCTAGGGGCTGGTGCCCTTGGCCCATGTAGTCCAAGGCGCACCCCCTACAGCCCATGTGGCCCCCGGGGCAGGTGGCCCCACCCGGTGGACCCCCGGGACCCTTCCGGTGGTCCCGGTACAATGCCGGTGACCCCAAAACTTGTCCCGATGGCCGAAATAGCACTTCCTATATATAATTCTTTACCTCTGGACCATTCCGGAACTCCTCGTGACGTCCGGGATATCATCCGGGACTCCAAACAACTTTTGGGTTACCGCATACTAATATCTCTATAACCCTAGCGTCACCGAACCTTAAGTGTGTAGACCCTACGGGTTCGGGAGACATGCAGACATGACCGAGATGACTCTCCGGCCAATAACCAACAGCGGGATCTGGATACCCATATTGGCTCCCACATGTTCCACGATGATCTCATCGGATGAACCACGATGTCGAGGACTTAATCAATCCCGTATACAATTCCCTTTGTCTATCGGTATGATACTTGCCCGAGATTCGATCGTCGGTATCCCGATACCTTGTTCAATCTCGTTACCGGCAAGTCTCTTTACTCGTTCCATAACACATCATCCCGTGATCAACTCCTTGATCACATTGTGCACATTATGATGATGTCCTACCGAGTGGGCCCAGAGATACCTCTCCGTCACACGGAGTGACAAATCCCAGTCTCGATTCGTGCCAACCCAACAGACACTTTCGGAGATACCTGTAATGTACCTTTATAGCCACCCAGTTACGTTGTGACGTTTGGCACACCCAAAGCACTCCTACGGTATCCGGGAGTTGCACAATCTCATGGTCTAAGGAAATGATACTTGACATTAGAAAAGCTTTAGCATACGGACTACATGATCTTGTGCTAGGCTTAGGATTGGGTCTTGTCCATCACATGATTCTCCTAATGATGTGATCCCATTATCAATGACATCCAATGTCCATGGTCAGGAAACCGTAAGCATCTATTGATCAACGAGCTAGTCAACTAGAGGCTTACTAGGGACATGGTGTTGTCTATGTATCCACACATGTATCTGAGTTTCCTATCAATACAATTCTAGCATGGATAATAAACAATTATCATGAACAAGGAAATATAATAACAACTAATTTATTATTGCCTCTAGGGCATATTTCCAACAGAAGGCTCGGCCATATGCCTGGTGTTTTGTTCCACTCTTGCCGCCCTAGTTTCCGTCATATCGGTGTTATGTTCCCGGATTTTATGTTCCTTACGCGGTTGGGTTATAATGGGAACCCCTTGATAGTTCGCCTTGAATAAAACTCCTCCAGCAATGCCCAACCTTGGTTTTACCATTTGCCACCTAGCCTTTTCTTTCCCTTGGGTTCTGCAGACTCAAGGGTCATCTTTATTTAACCCCCCCCCCCGGGCTAGTGCTCCTTTGAGTGTTGGTCCGAACTGAGCTACACGTGGGGCCACCTCGGGGAAACTTGAGGGTTGGTTTTAGTTGTACGTAGTGCTCATCTGAGTGTGACCTGAGAATGAGATATGTGCAGCTCCTATCGGGATTTGTCGGCACATTCGGGCGGTGTTGCTGGTCTTGTTTTATCATTGTTGAAATATCTTGTAACCGGGATTCCGAGTCAGATCGGGTCTTTCCGCTAGAAGGAATATCCTTCATTGACCGTGAGAGCTTGTGATGGGCTAAGTTGGGACACCCCTGCAGGGATTTGAACTTTCGAAAGTCGTGCCCGCGGTTATGGGCAGATGGGAATTTGTTAATGTCCGGTTGTAGAAAACCTGAAGTTGATATTAATTAAAATACATCAACGGCGTGGGTAACCGTGATGGTCTCTTCTCGGCGGAGTCCGGGAAGTGAACACGGTGTTGGAGTTATGTTTGACGTAGGTTGTTCTAGGATCACTTCTTGATCATAGTTGTCCGACCGTGATTTGCCTTCTCTTCTCACTCTCATTTGCGTATGTTAGCCACCATATATGCTAGTCGCTTGCTGCAGCTCCACCTCGTACCTTTTACCCTTCCTATAAGTTTAAATAGTCTTGATCGCGAGGGTGTGAGATTGCTGAGTCCCCGTGACTCACAGTTACTTCCAAAACCAGCTTGCAGGTGCCGTTGAACCGTGCAGATGACGCAACCAAGCTCAAGGAGGAGCTCGATGAAGATCTTGTCCTTTGTGTTGTTTCGTTCTAGTTGATCAGTAGTGGAGCCCAGTTGAGGTCGATCGGGGATCTGTGTAACATTTGGGGTAGTCTTCTTTTATTTTGGTTCCGTAGTCGGACCTTGATTGTATTTGGATGTTGTAATGCTTTATTCATGTAATTGTGTGAAGTGGCGATTGTAAGCCAACTATGTATCTCTTTCCCTTATGTATTACATGGGTTGTTTGCGAAGATTACCTCACTTGCGACATTGCTTTCAATGCGGTTATGCCTCTAAGTCGTGCTTCGACACGTGGGAGATATAGTTGCATCGAGGGCGTTACAGGTAGATAGTAATTTTTCCTTCCATCCATTGATTCTCTTGACAACACGCTCAATTAAGAATTGGAAACAGTTTGTTTTATCTATCCCCACATTTGCTGGCAGGCCCAGATATTTATCTCTAAGGGCATCTGTCATTATATTCAGTGTTGTGCAAAGTTGTGCTCTAATCTCCACCTTCGTGTTGGGACCGAAGAAAATACTAGATTTTTCAATGCTAACTAACTGTCCCGATGCCTCGCAATATAAATCGAGCGCAACTTTCAGAGTTTCTGCACTTTGTTTGTTGGCTTTCATAAGAATCAATGAATCATCCGCAAAAAGAAGGTTTGTTATCGATGGGGCGTCTCTACATACTCTTACACCTGAGATATTTTTCATTTTCCTCCGCATGTGTCAGTAGGGCATTCAAGCCTTGAGTACACAACAAGAAAATGTATAGTGACAATAGGTCACCCTGCCGCAAGCCTCTTGTAGGCTTAAAACTCTCACTTTCCTCTGTATTAATCCTAACTCCGTATTCAACTGCTGAGATGCATTGCATAATAAAGTTCACCCATTCTTGACGGAAAACTAGTTTCAACATAATTTCTTTTAGGAAAGGGAAACTCTTCCTATTTGTAGTCTGGTAGACGTCCAACGCCAGACCAGCCCGACGCCGCCGATCCAATTGGAATCTGACGGCTCACAAATTGTGATTCTTATGTAAGGAAAAAAAAAACCGACAGGGCCCAGCCCCCGCACGTAATCCTCTCCCCTAATCACTCCCGATTTCAATCGCAGCAGCACTGGCCCGATCTCCCTCACCTCGCCTAGATCCCTTCTCCCCCTACCTCGCATGCAGCTTTGTCCTGCTCCCCACGCCGTCGAGCAACACGGCCACCCAACCAGCCAGCTCCGCCACTGCCAGCTCCGCCCCTGCCACTGATCAAGCCTCCCCATCCTCATCTTGATTGGTACTTTTTCAGGTCAAATCAGGTGCGTCAGCGGCTGGATCGGCTACCGGAGTAGCACCGGCCGGCCAGAGAACCTAAAGTGGATTTAAAAATCCGTCCCCACCAACCCAATTACAAGCGCCCCATATTGAAATAAAAGGTATTCCATTGCATCTAATGCCCCAGATTTGACTATCCAACAGCCAAGTACTCATTGTTTTGTATCTTCATTGGCTGCTTAGTATTGTTCTGGTGATGTGTAGGTCATTTATCATCAAACTTTTTGTAGGTCGAGCTTTGTAGATAATTTGAATAACCCATAGCAATGTATGCATGCAATCGTGGCTATTCCTTAATTTCAATATTCTGCGCATCAGATGATGATGGTGAGAAATGTAGAGAAAACATTGTTTCCTGTATAAAAAGCTTCCACATGTATGCATACGCAGTTGGCAGGATTTTTTTCTTTCATTTATCAAGATCTCATGCTTCCACCCAACACTAATAATGCACTATTTGCATTATTTTCGAGCTTCATACCTCTAGAAAAATGGAAGCATGGCCATACCAAATATATGCATTGAGGGATATTTGTTAGATTATTGTTAAAAGGCTTGTTTGTTAGTATGTTGAGGAATAGAGAAACCGGAGAAAACCGAGAAAAACCCTAACCCTAAAAACCGATCTAGCTCTAAACCGAAAAAAACCGGCGGCGGCTTTTTACCGATTCGCGACGGCGGGTCAATGGCAGCGGGCGGCGGCTCCGGCGGGGCTGTCGCGGGGCGGGGCGGCGTCGGC
>NC_057800.1:223549668-223556588 GCF_018294505.1 Triticum aestivum | reverse complement strand
GGCGGCGGCTGGCGATGTGGGAGGAGGGGGTCGGGGCGGCTGCCTATAAAGGGGCCCCGGGGGGTCCGACTTGGGCGAGGGGGCGCGCGGGGAGGCGGTGATCCAGACTCCTCGCCGGAGTCCGGCGCGGACATGGGCGCGGCGCGAGGCGGCAGGGCGCTGGGCCGAGGCCTGGCTCCCAACCAGGCCGGCCCAGTTCGGCGCGCGACTTTTGACCATCTAAATAAAATTTCGCCGAAGAAAAATCCTAAATCAAAAAAATTCTAAAAATGCCAAAAACAGTTTTCGCCATCTAAATAAAATATTTAGAACGAGGTGAACAGTTTTCTGGCCTAATTATGCAGTTTTGAAAAACACATATTTTTCTAATTCAAATAAAATTACAATAAAATTCCAAATAAAATATTTATTTAATTTTAATATTTTTCCTCCAATATTCCTATCATATTTTGGTGAAGTCATTTTATCTCCTCTCATTATTGTAGTATTGGAAATATTTCGAAGAGAAAAATTATTAAAATCAAAATGATCCTCTTTTTAAATTTGAGAAAATTCAAATATAAAAATAAATGAAATCTCCAACTCTCTCCTTGGGTCCTTGAGTTGCTTAAGATTTCTAGGACCGCAACCAAAATGCAAATAAAATATGATATGCATATGATGATCTATGTATAACATCCAAATTAAAAATTTGGAATGTTACAGGCCATCAGAATGAAGCAAATATTTACGCCGTTGGAAACAAAATATTATGATGAAGCAATGCTATTTTGGTGACTAGAAGGAAGCAAATGTTTACGTCATTGGAAACATGTTATACGAACAGATGAAGCATGTTAATTTTCACTCGATGTGGAAGCAATAAAAAATAGTGACAGAAGCATAGTTTTGGTACACTAAAAATACATAGAAACAATTTTTTTGGTGGAAAATAACTTTTATTTGCGTTGGAAGCAAATTTTGGTAACATTGGATACAAAGATTGCTTAATAATAAGGAAACAAACCGCATGATGCAGAAGATTATTTCGCGAGATTGATTATTTTCTGTTTAGATCAGTTTCCTAAGATTTGTTTTGCTTCCTAAAATCATGGATTACTTCCCTCAAATCACGTGATTCGTGTACAATTATTTGTTTTCTCCAATCACTCAAGGTTGTGCACAGTCATTAGTTTCCTCCAATCATGCAAGGAAATTGCATTGCTGTCGCACGTCCAGCCATCTAATCGAACGCTCAGGTAGCTTCCAATCAAATGGTGATGAATTAGTCTAATAGAGTCTAGGGATCAGTAGTCTGATCCCTAGTGGTCTCCTTTAGGAAAGGCCACTATTTTATCATAAGCTTTGTGCATATCAAGTTTTATAGCACACAGACCTTGTCTCCCTTCTCTCTTATTCTTGATTGTGTGAAAACATTCATAAGCTACTAGAATATTATCCGTAATGAGTCTACCAGTCACGAAGGCACTTTGAGTGGGGCTGATAACCTCTGACAGAAAGACCTTTAAACGAGAAGCCACTATCTTTGCAATTATTTTATATACCACATTGCATAAGCTTATTGGTCTAAATTGGGTTACCTTTTCTGACGAGTTAACCTTTGGAATCATCACAATTGCATTATCGTTCCAACTGGCCGGGATGGTACACGTATTGATTGCTTGCAGGACCTCCTCTATCAGGTCATCACCTAGCATGGGCCAGAAACATTTATAGAAGATAGCATGTAGACCATTTGGACACGGGGCTTTTAGATCCCCAATATCGAACAATGCCTTGCGAACATCTTCGGCAGCGTAAGGGGCTAGAAGAGCATTGTTCATCTCAGTGGAAACTCTTCTATGAACAAGGGACAAAACCTCTCGGTTTGGTTGTTGAACTTCCGACGTGAAGAATTTTGAAAAATAAGTAGTAACGTAATCCTTCAACTCCTTATATTCCTTCCAGACCCCCGAGTCATCTAGTAATTTTCAAATATTACTAGTAGAACACCCATGCATTGTTACGGGCTATGCATATATAAATTAATCGAACAAATGATTAAGGTTGTCTGTAAGGTCAAGGATCATTTGTTCTCAAAGGTCCAGACGTGTTCGGACATCAAGCGAACGCTTAGTAGGCTCTTCAAAATTCAACTGTATGGACAGTCCGGGCTCCCTCAAATTTAGACATATATGGAGAAGACATGCGGTTGTTCGGACTATCCCCCATGTTATCTCCAACACATGGGTCTAAAAGAAAAAACCCCACCCCACAGCGTATCGCCCCCTTTTTCTCTTGGACCTTCCCTTTCTCACTCGGTTTCCCGCCTTAGTGGGACATTTCTTGCTGGAGCATTCTTTAAAATCAAAGGACACCCACCTCACCTTCGTCATGCTTTGCAACAAATATGAAAATTTTCATATTTACTGTATAATAAAGTGGATTAAACTAATACATACTGTTGACATAAAATAATAAATAACTATAGAGATCTGTCTCAAAGGTCCATTCAACTTTGCAAATGCACACTGACATGGGAGGTAAGTGGCAACCTGAAAGTATTCCTAGTCACCAATAAGCTCCACCTCCAGCCCAGATACCATTCATTGCTAGAAGGGATAATTGATGTTCTTCTCTTCCTCGTCCTTCCCCACATCTTCTACTCCTAGTCTCTTCGCCAACCCATTTCGTTGATGCCAACATCAACGCGTTTGTCAGCGACGCCTCAACTTCTTCTTCTTCCTCCTTCCTTGCCAGTTTTAATTCTCATTCCTACTTATTTTTATAATAATCTTTCTTTTTGTTTCGCTTTATATTTTTGGAACACTTTTTCCATCTCCAACACCATGGACCACTTGGTTGCTTTAGTTCATTTTTTCCTTCTTATTCATGGAGCACTCTCCCTTTCAACTATAGCATGAACCACCTTAAGAATCTAGTGTCGTGTTGTACTCATCCGTGAATGTTTCGGAAACCGTCAACATGTGGACATCCTGTAGAGCATGGTCGTCATCCATCTTGGTGAACACTAGGCCGCCCATGTCGCGGGCGCATGGTGTCCGTTGTCCATGTTGGCAAGTGGTGCTCGACCATGTCGCTGAGATCCTGTTGATTGTCCTTGCCAATGAGCACTTTTAAAATGATTCAATACGATGAACTTCTTGCTTAATTAATTAATTACATAAATAATTAACAACCTACCTAATTCTTCGCTTGTCTCATTAACTGCCAACCAAATCAACTAATTACCCACCTAATTGAAAAAAAATCACTACTTCTAATTATCTATAGGCATAATTAAGTGTCTACCTAAACCATTAATTATATTAATGACTTGGTTCCAAAATTGATTGGGTGCAAAAAATAATAATTTCTATTTAAATGGACCTAATTAACTACATACATAATTAACCGTCTAGTTAATGAATTGCATTAATGGTTTTATTTCCAAATTGATTCAGTGCTCGATTTCCAAAATATGTTTGCATGAATGGCTGCTACGAATGACGACGACTACCAAGTATTGTAGGACACATTTCCTTAACAAATTTCTTGACATTTGAATGGACACTCTTGATTTGAGAATGTAATCCGTGTGTCTCTGTGTATTAATGACAAGAAATATAATATGGCCGTTTCCATGAACACATGTACGTGGTGGTATGACGACACACCTTCCATCATGGCCGTCCTTGAGATCGTGATGCATGCCTTGGCATTCCCAAGTATCACGCAAGTGTTAGGCCCAGTCGCGACATCCTCCATGGTGTCGCGCACAGTGTCCTCCGTAGGGGCGCGCGGATGCATACGACCACAAATAAAAGATATATTCTTTTGTTGTTTAGAAAACTTGTGGTAGTCAATTAATAGTGGAGATAATAATAATGACATAGTGCACAGGATTAATGATATGTTATTGAGGAATGTCTCATTTTGTTTTGGAAGGTTATCAAGGAAAATATTACGTCTATATTTTAGGAAGGTAATCTCAAATATATGGTGCAAGTTCTGAATTCTTATTACCTATTTATTTACGTGATTGAAATGAATCAGAACCTGCCAAAGTAAACACGAAACAAGATATCTCCTTCAATAAGATTTGGGTTTTTAATGGAAAGGAGAAAACCCAGTTGGTGGGGGTGGTGGGTGGTGACGAACAAAAATAACAGTACCAGACTACCAAATCCTCCATTAGAAGTAGAGATAGTGCGCATGATTAATGATTTGTTATTGAGGAATATCTCATCTTGTTTTGGAAGGTTATCGAGGAAAATATTATGTCTATATTTTAGGAAGGTAATCTCAAATATATGATGTGAGTTCTGAATTCTTAATTACCAATTTATTTACGTGATTGGAATGAATCAGAACCTGCCAAAGTAAGCATGATACAAGATACCTCCTTTAATAAGATTTGGGTTTTTAATGGAAAGGAGAAAAACCAGTTGGTGGGGTGGTGGGAGGTGACTAATAAAAACGGACAAAAATAATCCGTACTAGGCTACCAACTCCTCCATTAGGAGTAGAGATATTTGCATGAAAGGAATGAATCAGAACCTGCCAAAGTAAGCACGAAACAAGATATCTCCTTTAATAAGATTTAGATTTTTAATGGAAAGGAGAAAAACCACTTGGTGGGGGTGGTAGGTGACGAATAAAAACCAGACGAAAATAAACCGTACCGGGCTACCAACTCCTCCATTAGGAGTAGAGATACCAGGCTACCAATTCCTCCATTAGGAGTAGAGATATTGCGCAGGATTAATAATTTGTTATTGAGGAATATCTCATTTTGTTTTGGAAGGTTATCGAGGAAAATATTACGTCTATATTTTAGAAAGGTAATCTCAAATATATGGTGCGAGTTCTGAATTCTT
The DNA here is from genome assembly GCF_018294505.1 of Triticum aestivum. Classification (NCBI taxonomy): domain Eukaryota; kingdom Viridiplantae; phylum Streptophyta; class Magnoliopsida; order Poales; family Poaceae; genus Triticum; species Triticum aestivum. The sequence continues at coordinate 223,551,729 of NC_057800.1, read as the reverse complement.
AATTACATATTTATTTACGTGATTGGAATGAATCACAACCTGCCAAAGTAAGCACGAAACTAGATATCTTCTTTAATAAGATTTGGGTTTATAATGGAAAAGGAGAAAAACCAGTTGGTGGGGGTGGTGGGAGGTAACGAATAAAAACTGGACGAAAATAAACTATACCAGGCTACCAAATCCTCCATTAGGAGTAGAGATTCATTTTCTTTCTGGCCGTGGCTGCGTTATGGAAAAACGACGTGTTGCGATCCCAATGGATCAACCAACTCGCACGGCCTCTCTGAAGCCAGAAGATTTCCTCTTAGTCCAAGAGGTTCTCGATTACTACCATAATTTCATTCTGATGGCAGGGGGATTCAATGTTCATTGGACCATGCCTCAGTCTCTCTAACTCTTTTTTAATTTATTAATTCTCCGCTTCGGACCCTTTAGAATTTCGCGGTCCCAGTTGTGCAAATCGGCATGCACGTCTCTCGCTCGGTCTACAAGGGAAGGGCCAATGCCTGCTAACTTTGCTCTTTCCCAAGATGCCTTAACGATTTCATTAAGGTCTAGGGTCCAGATAGCAGCGCAAGAGGAGGGGAGGAAGAGAGTGGCTGTTGGGAAGTTGATGTCATGTCTATGGTGTAAAAGAATAGAAAATAGAAATAAAAACCACTCCAAAGTTGCATGTGGGTTGTTGCATCTGCAGTTACATGTGAGATTTTGTGTGTGCAATTTCACGGGAAAGGAATGGGGTCTGCACCCACAGGTAAGAGTGAAAAAGAACAAAAGTGTAGACAAAAAGGAAAAAAGCTTGCAATGAACCGGCCGATCTTTCTCGCTGCAGCCGTCGCTCGCGTGTCCGTCAGATCACAACCCATTGGTCCACTGGATCATCAGGGCGCGCGACTCGCATGACGACTTGGTGCACATGCCTAGGCCCTACTACCTGGGCCAACCCTATTATTGCAAATAAATTCCGCAACATCAGTAATGTTGCAAAACTTGCTCCTGTAACATCACCTATGTTGTATGAATGTGAAGGCAAAAAAAATTCTGCAACATTACCTTTGTTGCATAAAAGTGGAGACAATTTTTTCCGCAACATCACCACAGTTGCAAAGTTTCCTACAACAATACCATTATTGCAAAGGTTACATCACGTCTCCGCACAAAGTCTTTGTTTCAGCAACAACCAACTTGTTGCAATTCGTGAAGTCGCACGAAACGCTTCCGAGTGGTTTGCAACAAAGTCGTGGTTGCAGAGGGATGAGCGTAACAACTTGTTGGGGAACACTGTATTTCAAAAAAAAAATCCTACGATCACGCAAGATCTATCTAGGAGATGCATAGCAACAAGCGGGAAGAGTGTGTCTACGTACCCTCGTAGACCGAAAGCGGAAGCGTTTAGTAACGCAGTTGATGTAGTCGAACGTCTTTGTGATCCAACCGATCAAGTACTGAACGCACAACACTTCTGCGATCTGCCACGTTCAGCTCAGTACATCCCTCGTACTCTTGATCCAGCTAAGGCCGGGGGTGAGTTCCGTCAACACGATGGTGTGTCGAGGGTGATGATGAAGTTACCGACGCAGGGATTCGCCTAAGCACACGATCTACTCAGGTTAAACTTCCAGCAATCTAGTGAGAGATCACATACAACGTTCAGCTCAATACGTCCCTCGTACTCTTGATCCAGCTGAGGCCGAGGGTGAGTTCCATCAGCACGACGGTGTGTCGATGGTGATGATGAAGTTACCGATGCAGGGATTTGCCTAAGCACTACGACAATATGACCGAGGTGTAAAACTGTGGATGGGGGCACCGCACACGGCTAAAGATCAACTTGTGTGTCTATGGGGTGCCCCCTCCCCCGTATATAAAGGAGGGGAGGAGGAGGGCTGGCCACAAGGGGCGCACCCAAGGGGGGAATCCTACTACAATGAGGAGTAGGTTTCCCCCTTTCCTGGTCCTAGTAGGAGAAGAAGGAAGTTCTTCAAGAAGAGAAGGAAAGGGGGGGGGCGGCCCCTAGCCCTAGTCCAATTTGGTTTGGGCTAGGGGCGGCGCCACACCTTG
>NC_057800.1:223544077-223549374 GCF_018294505.1 Triticum aestivum | reverse complement strand
TAACCCTTGGTACTCCGAAACGACCCGAACCATTCCGGTGTTCGAATGTAGCCTTCCAATATATGAATCTTTATGTCTCAACCATTTCGAGACTCCTTGTCATGTCCGTGATCTCATCCGGGACTCCGAACAACCTTCGGTACATCAAATCACACAACTCACAATACATATCGTCATCGAACGTGAAGCGTGCAGACCCTACGGGTTCGAGAACTATGTAGACATGACCGAGACACATCTTCGGTCAATAACTAATAGCGGAACCTGGATGCTCATATTGGTTCCTACATATTCTACGAAGATCTTTATCGGTCAAAGCGCATAACAACATACGTTGTTCCCTTTGTCATCAGTATGTTACTTGCCCAAGATTCGATCGTCGGTATCATCATACCTAGTTCAATCTCGTCACCGACAAGTCTCTTTACTCGTTCTATAATGAATCATCCCGCAACTAACTCATTAGTCACATTGCTTGCAAGGCTTATAGTGATGTGCATTACTGAGAGGGCCCAGAGATACCTCTCCAACAATCGGAGTGAAAAATCCTAATCTCGATCTATGCCAACTAAACAAACACCATCGGAGACACCTATAGAGCATATTTATAATCACCCAGTTACGTTGTGACATTTGATAGCACACTAAGTGTTCCTCCGGTATTCGGGAGTTGCATAATCTCATAATCATAGGTACATGTATAAGTCATGAAGAAAGCAATAGCAATAAACTAAACGATCATAATTGCTAAGTTAACGGATGGGTCTAGTCCATCACATCATTCTCTAATGATGTGATCCCGTTCATCAAATGACAACACATGTCCATGGCTAGGAAACTTAACCATCTTTGATTAATGAGTTAGTCAAGTAGAGGCATACCAGGGACACTCTGTTTGTCTATGTATTCACACATGTACTAAGTTTCCGGTTAATACAATTCTAGCATGAATAATAAAAATTTATCATGATATAAGGAAATATAGCAACTTTATTATTGCCTTTAGGGCATGTTTCCTTCAGTCTCCCACTTGCACTAGAGTCAATAATCTATATTACATAGTAATGATTCTAACACCCATGGAGTCTTGGTGCTGATCATGTTTTGCTCGTGAGAGAGGCTTAGTCAACGGGTCCGCAACATTCAGATTCGTATGTATCTTGAAAATCTCTATGTCTCCCTCCTTGACTTGATTGCGGATGGAATTGAAGCGTCTCTTGATGTGCTTGGTTCTCTTGTGAAATCTGGATTCCTTTGCCAAGGCAATTGCACCAGTATTGTCACAAAAGATTTTTATTGGACCCGATGTACTACGTATTACACCTAGATCGTATATGAACTCCTTCATCCAGACTCCTTTATTTGCTGCTTCCGAAGTAGCTATGTATTCCACTTCACACATAGATCCCGCCAAAATGCTCTACTTAGAACTGCACCAATTGACAGCTCCACCATTCAATAAAAATACGTATCCGGTTTGTGACTTAGAGTCATCCGGATCAGTGTCAAATCTTGCATCGACGTAACCATTTACGATGAGCTCTTTGTCACCTCCATAAATGAGAAATATATCCTTAGTCCTTTTCAGGTATTTCAGGATGTTCTTGACCGCTGTCCAGTGATCCACTCCTGGATTACTTTGGGACCTCCGTGCTAAACTAATAGCAAGGCACACACCAGGTCTGGTACACAGCATTGCATACATGATAGAACCTATGGCTGAGGTATAGGGAATGACTTCCATTTTCTGTCTATCTTGTGCAGTGGTCGGGCATTGAGTTTGACTCAACTCCACACCTTGTAACACAGGCAAGAACCCTTTCTTTGCTTAATCCATTTTGAAAATTTTCAAAACTTTATCAAGGTATGTGCTTTATGAAAGTCCAGTTAAGTGTCTTGATCTATCTCTATAGATCTTGATGCCCAATATATAAGCAGCTTCACCGAGGTCTTTCATTGAGAAATTCTTATTCAAGTATCCTTCTATGCTATTCAGAAATTCAGTATCATTTCCGATCAACAATATGTTATCCACATACAATATCAGAAATGCTACAGAGCTCCCACTCACTTTCTTGTAAATACAGACTTCTCCAAAAGTCTGTATAGAACCATATGCTTTGATCACACTATAAAAGCATATATTCCAACTCCGAGAGGCTTGCACCAGTCCATAAATGGATCGCTGGAGCTTGCACACTTTGTTAGCACCTTTAGGATCGACAAAACCTTCTGGTTGCATCATATTCAACTCTACTTTAAGATATCCATTAAGGAATGCGGTTTTGACATCCATTTGCCAAATTTCATAATCATAAAATGCGGCAATTGCTAACATGATTCGGACGGACTTAAGCATCGCTACGGGTGAGAAGGTCTCATCGTAGTTAAATCCTTGAACTTGTCAAAAACCTTTCGTAACAAGTCGAGCTTTGTAGACAGTAACATTACCGTCAGCGTCAGTCTTCTTCTTGAAGATCCATTTATTCTCTATGGCTTGCCGATCATCGGGCAAGTCAACCAAAGTCCACACTTTGTTCTCATACATGGATCACATCTCAGAATCTAGGCTCATCATCGCTTCCTCATAGTTCGTAGGTTCGTCATGGTCAAGTAACATGACCTCTAGAACAGGATTACCGTACCACTCTGGTGCGGATCTTACTCTGGTTGACCTACGAGGTTCGGTAGTAACTTGATTAGAAGTTTCATGATCATCATCATTAGCTTCCTCACTAATTGGTGTAGGAATCACTGGAACTGATTTCTATGATGGACTACTTTCCAATAAGGGAGAAGGTACAATTACCTCATCAAGTTCTACTTTCCTCACACTCACTTCTTTCGAGAGAAACTCCTTCTCTAGAAAGGATCCATTCTTAGCAACGAATATCTTGCTTTCGGATCTGTGATAGAAGGTGTACCCAATAGTCTCCTTTGAGTATCCTATGAAGACACATTTCTCCGATTTGGGTTCGAGCTTATCAGGTTGAAGCTTTTTCACACACTACAAAAAAATACACTTCTGTGATGATACGTGTTTGTCACAGTAGGTCACTTTTTTTGTCATGCATGTACATCCATGACAAATTTATGACAGAATCAAGATAGTCATACCTGTGTTGTTGTAGAAGTTTTCCATGCCATTACCAAATTTATCATCACGGAAGTGTGCACTTCCATGACAATAAATCATGCATCACAGAAGTGCTTTCGTCAAGGGTGAACGACACATGGCATCCACCGTAACGAAACGCCGTTAAGCTATCGGGTCGGGTTTTGGATCCAATAACCCGTTAACAGCCACGACCAATGGGGATTTTCCACGTGTAAAATCATCATTGGCTGGAGGAGACACGTGTCAACTCATCCAATGGGCGAGACGCGCCTATGATATGTTGACACGTGGACCGACCCGTCAAGTTTAAATGGGCCGGCCCAACTGAAGGCCCATAAGATTTTACAGACCATAGTGGGCCGGCCCAGCTAAAGGCCCACGAGATTTTGCGGACCATAATGGGCTGGCCCAGCTAAAGGTCCACAAGATTTTGCGGGCCATAATGGGCCGACCCAGGTAAAGGCCCATAAGATTTTTGTGTGCCGTAATGGGCCGGCCCAGGTAAAGGCCCACTAGATTCTTGCGGATCATAATGGGCCGGCCCAGCTAAAGGACCACGAGATTTCGCCAACATTAATGGGCCGGCCCAGCTGTAGGCCCACTAGATTTTGAGTACCCTAGTAGGCCGGCCCATTAACTGCCTGCCATGTTTTGGGCCAAATGTCGGCCCATATTTGATCCGGTCCATTAATGGCCTGCCACACTCCGGGCCTAATAGTGACCCATATGAGATCCGGCCCGTTAAAGGCCTACCACGTTCTGGGCCAAATTACGGCCTAGATCAGGTCCGGCCCTTTAAGACGCTTTGGGCTCAAATATGGCCCATATCAGATTCGGCCCGTCAACTGGACACTATGCTTTTGGGCCCACTTGCTAAAGGCCCATTAGTAATTCGGCCTGATATTAGTTTTGGCATGTTAAGGGCCCGTTTAACATTTCGGCCCTATATTAATTTTAGCCTGTTAAAAGCCCGTCATATAGTTGGGCCTAACTACAGCCCGGTTTGCATCCGGCCTGCTCGTAGCCGATATTTGATTGGGCCAAACAAGGACCGAGACAATTTTTCGGCCTGTTAAAAGCCCGTGATTTGATTCGCACAATCATGGGTCGGGGTTCATTTCGGGCTGCTGCCGGCCCGTGAGCTGATCGGCACGTTTCAGGCCCAACCTACATCGTGATTGCATAACGGCCCGATTATGTACCGTAATTTTACGGTTTGGCCGGTTTACTGCGAAGACATGATATATATACAGTAAAATAACTGCAGCATCATGAATAAGAAAAAACCTAGACTATACAATAAAGAAATTACGACATATTACATCCACTGGGCGTCAAAGTTCGCCATTATGATAATAAAGCACAAGCAGATAGCAGATTACATACACTGGGCATCAAAGATCGCCACCAGTGCACATAAACACGCCGACAAAATAATATACAAAACCGACAACACTTCAATAGAGTTCAAGAATGGTTAGCCCTACTGGGGAGCTGCAGGGCAAGCAACTGAGCAAGATGATGAGACTGCACTTGTTCAACACTTGTATCTTCCTTACTCTGAAAGATAAACAAGCAGACAGATGACAGGTTTTGCACATAAAAGTATCAGTGCTGACAATTCATCACATTTCTTACTGACGAATAAAGTGACACAGTTTAAATTTGCATTAACACAATATGGTATTGTTCAGGTCAAGACATGGTAGGAAATGCCATTGTGAAGGAGTTGGTAGCTTCACGACACCACTGGATTACAGATCAAGAACTCATAAGTATCAGTGGTTAGTGTGCTGTCAATTTATACCATTTTAGATTGGCAAACAAAGAGACAGTTTAAATAATAGTAGAATGATATGACATTGTTCATAGTTAGGACATTGCAGAATATGACATTGTGCTGTAGTGGGTAGGTTCACCACACCACTGGATTACAGATGAAGAACAGAAGCATACATGCAGTGCAAAAGAAGATCACTTGCTCTGTATAGTTTAATTTACATGGTATGAAGAAGGAACTTGGTTGTACAACTGAAAACTTAAATTGAGAAAGGACGAACTTTTGTTTATGAACTACATATAATAAACTTTAAACAAGCAATTTGATGCAAACACCAAAAATAAACAGCTGTTGCAGTCATGCCTAACCAAATATATACAACAAAGTTTGAAGGCTTGA
>NC_057800.1:223517671-223543840 GCF_018294505.1 Triticum aestivum | reverse complement strand
AATATAGATGTGATAATATACGAAAAAATGGAGAATATTTAAGATAAGATTAAGAGTGATGCTACATAACCAAGTAGCTATAAATGTAAGTGCAGCGATACATGCAAAAGGTACAACCAAGAGCAATGCACAGCTAAACTTCTTCAGTACCAACCTTATGGTAAGAGTAAATATAGATCTGATGTGTAGAAAATGGAGGGCAAAGGAAAATAAGCTACAGAGTGATGGTACATGAACAACTACCTGTCATTATAAGTACACTGATAAAGGACAGCATGTACTTACAAGAGCAATGCAGAGCTAAAAAACATTGGCATTGGATATATTCTACACTAATGTAACCATTCATACAGATCAAATAATTTGGAGCGAACAATTGACAAGCAAGCTATCATGCATACTGCTGTCAGATAATGAACCAGGTATGTATGCAAATACAGTGATACATGACAACAGGTACTAAAAAGAGCAAAGCAGCGGGCAGCATATTTGCGATATCCTATCGTTCTTGTCAAACAGGAGTTCTTCTTCGAGCAGATTTCCTGCAAAAAAGATCCGTAAGGCACATGCGGAAAAGTAGAAGTTCAAATTGTCATGTGATTTCATAGACAGTACCTCATCCTGGGAACGAGACCAGTGCATAACAAGGTTTTTCCATTCAATGTCTTCTAAATTTAGCACAGGAGACTTCACCGGAAATTCGTTTATAGACTTGCCATCAAAGTGTGATTTCCTCAGGTAACACCGATACTGCTGCAATGCTTCCTTGAAAAGCACAAGCAAGCTTTGCTCGTCATGACTATCCAGATTGACCCTTGCCTAGTTACAACAATGTAATGTAAATCATTGATGTGTTCAATCAGCAGAAAACAGGAAAATAATAATCATGAATAATAGCACTTACACGTAAGTTGGACAGGAAGATGTGAAAATGGTGTTTGTCTTCACAACAATCTTCCCATGATGGGAATATATGCACGTAGTCCCTAACAACATTGAAAGCATTGTCTTTTAAACTAGGAATAAATGGAATGGGGTTCCAATCTGCAGGAATTGGCCGTCTCTGCAGTTGGGATAGGTCTTCGGCCGGTGGACTTGCTGTACTTTTTGCTGGAGTGGGATTTTTCTGTGGTACAGCTGGTGCTATGGCAAATGAAATCGGTATACCTTTTGCTGGAGTGCAGGTCCTGTGTGGTGGGGCTAGTGGTGTGGCCAGTGAAGTATGGGTACAGTCTGCTGGAGTCGGTCCTACGTTTTGTGTCACTGGTTGTACAGCCAATATAAGTGGGGTGCTGTCTGATTTCTCCAACACCACCACGTTTTTTAAGGACTTTGCTGGTGCTCCTTCAGGTTCGGCAATCACCCTCTTCCTTTTTGATGTCTGATGCACCAGAACAACATTTGAGTGGAAAAACATGGTACGATGACAGATGTAATATGTATTGATAATGGATGGGCATGGCATCTCGACATATATGATGAGTAAACTAAGCAGATGGCGGTGCAACAAAGTAGAAGAAATGCAAGACAACATATGCAAGATACATGCAATCAATAAAACCTTGCCAAATTAGAACAGACACCTTGATGGGTGAACAAGACAGGCCATCTGCCTTTGACTCCTCGAGGTTAGAATAGTCATTAGGATGATATTCTGAACAAGAATCAACAGGTGGGGAGCGTACGAGTTTCATTGCTTCCAGAATGGCACTCAATGCCTTGGTGCCAATTTTGTAAGTCATTGCAGTGTTCCACAATATTCTTCTGATGCGCGGATTCTGATATTCACTGTAATTGCGTATGATATCTGAGAACCATGAAAACATAAATAGTTGTGAGATTATATTTGTAATGCAGATGATATTCTAATATAGGGGCGCCCCTGTAAACACTTGTGTGCTATCACTGGATTCTGATGAGAGAGCTCATGTCTGCTGTAATATGGTGCGTGCATTTATATAATCTGGCACAAGTACACAAAAAATAGGCTCCAGAAGTAAGGATAGCTGGCAGATGATAGGTTCATAATATACTGTATAGAGAGTTTATTGCCAAACCATGATAACAAGAGCACACAGCAACTAGGCAGATCATAGTGTACATAACAGGGGTACACCATAACCAGGATATATAAATCGGGAAAGTGGAACTGGCTGGAAATTACAGTGTTGTATTGCCGCTAGTAATTGAAAGCCTATCGATCACGTACATGCCAGCTCTATCAGCTGTTAGACTGCAGATGTCCCTGCTCCCCTTCCTGACAAGGAACATACTGTGCTTCCCATACAGAACACTGCACGGGCCGCAGGCCGAACCACCGGCCCCACCGCCTGTGTTCCTCCGCCACCCCCGCCCCCACCCGCGTCAAGTTTTCTTCCTTCGACGAGGCCCCACCATCGTCCCCACCCGAGCCCCTTCGATCGCACCGGCAAACTCCGTCGAGCTCTGAAAAATCGACTGACCCAATTTTGAAATTTAGTCTACTGTGATTTAACTAGTGTGGAATATAAAAGGGGAAAACCATGAGCATTGCGAGTATGGTGTTGACCGTGCCATGGCGGATCTGAAGGTGCAAACCGGACAAAGGCAACTTCGCAACCAAGATAAGAAATCGGAGTAAAGCAGTGGCGATCTATTTTCTTGCTACGATAAATAAGTTGAGCGGATACGAAAGAGTACCGCCTCTGGTGCGGCGCCGTGTACGCATCTGCTGAGAATTTGACGGTGCTGCGGTAGCGATGGATGTCGACGGCGTGGAAGCAGATCTAGGAGGGTAGACGGTGGCAGCGGGGCGCAGTGGACGAGACGGTCGTAGGAGCGGCGCCGGCAAGGTGGATGACGACGGGGATGAAGCGAGAGGACGGGATGCAAGGATCCCGGTCCGAAGCCGTGGATGAGAGAGGTCGATCTCTTGTAATGGACGGCGGTGTTGGGGTATCAGCTCCGGCATGGTGGAGGAGGACGGCGGTGGATGGGGTGGCGGACGGCGGCGGCGGACGGAGGAGGGTGGGGCGGAGAGGGTGTTTTGGCGCCCACAGAGTATGAATGGGGAAAAGGGAGGTAGAGAGGAAGGGGAACCATGTATTCAGGGCACGCTTGTCTCAAATGCGAGGAAATTTACAAACTTAGCCCCCGTTTCAAATTTCTACTACATCACAGCAACACTAGTCGGTTGGGGATAGGACGGTAATCTCGCATGCACCGAATATTTGCCGACGAGAGTTTGTTTTTGGCGCCCACCGTGTATGAATATGAATCGGGGAGGGAGTCGATTTCGGCCGAGGACACACTGTGTTTTGGCGCCCACCGTGTATGAATCCGGGTGAGAGGCTGTTACATCACGTTTGGGTGAAATTACAAACCTACCCCTATTGAAACCTATAGAAATCCAGCATATAGGCTTTGCGTGGCAGGGATAGGCAGTAGTGATTTCCATCTCGCAGATTTTGGTTTCGGGCGGTTACTGCGACTTTCCCTGCTTCGTTCAAATTTTGCAGAGTGCACGTTTACCGTGCCAACTCAATTCGAATCCCGTTTGTATTCTTTTTTTTCCTGGCAGGATCCATTTTCAATTGGAATTACATTCTATATACATCATTTTTTATATATACTTTCAAAAGCACAACAAAGAATTCTGCTCCTTTATATGTATAATATGATTTACAAATACAACGATCTCGAAATCTTAAGGTTGAATTCGAAAAAATTTAACCTAATTATGTTCTACTAAAATGTATGGATTAGTAATATCTACATATTAAATAATATAGATGTGTGTGAATTCATATGAGTATGCATGTTTGATAGATCAATTTTGGTTCGAGTATGGATTACATGTATCATCATCTCAAATTGAAATATTTGAATCCCTTTTTTGTTCACTCCTTTCACGCCCATCTCTCTCGCATGCATGCTCCTTCAGGTAGCTATCACTCTCTTTTCTCCAGCTCACCCGCACGCTCACTTCATGTTGCTCCTATCCTCACAAACATGGTCTCTCGAGGTCTCCCTTAAAAAGTGTCACACTCTCCCTATCATTATACATTACACGGTTTTCATTATCTCTCACGTCTCTACTGTTCTCTGGTATCACTCGGTACCTAAGCTTTCTTTTTCACGCCAAACACACAGTCTCCACTCGTCTTTCACTTTGTCTTTGTCTCTATGGGATTCTCTCACACACCCTATATGTCTCTACATATGACTCATACCACTAAAATTAATCTCTCTATCTCTCGTGTAGACACAACATTTATTGCGGTCTCCTTTTCGTCTCCATCCCAGACTGACATTATTCATTTGTTTACCGATCAGACAACTCCGACACCGTCTACTCTCTCTCTCTCTCACAGACACACACACAACTCCTGCTTCCACTCCCTTCCCGACTACCGTCTCTCTCTCTCATACACACAAAACTCGCGCTTTCGCACGCCGACTCGTATTTCTCTCACAAACATTTATCGACTAGCTAGCCTCTAGATAGGTTTATACACCCGCACACTCGTGCTTCCACCATCGCATACATGTCTCTCTCCCGCTCCTTGTATCTATGTAGATTTTTCTTCCCTTCTTGAGACACGCCCTCTCGATCGTGCACACACACACACACTATCGCCTCATTTTAAGTTGATACCTATCGCACACATACTCCTTGTGTCTTTGTCACACATGCACTCTGTCCTCCTCCACTCGCCCTCTCTCTCACACATATGGGCTTTTTGCAACAACTAGCAAGATGCCCATGCGTTGCACGGAACATCAAGATGCATTTGTATGAGTAGTTTTTCTTGTGGGGGAAAATGATGAACGAGGGAAGGCCTTATTTGCAAATGTGGAGAGGGGTGTGGGTATCTTTTTGCAAAATTGCCATAGTTTCCTTCCTATCCGTCAGATATAGATTGGACGACCTATATTGCAGGATGGCAGGCACACGGTCATCACCGACAATGCTTATTATAAGAGTAGGGATAAAAAATAGAGTTGGTGATGATGGTGGGCCTGCCATCCTGCAATGTAGGTCGTCTGATTTATATCTGACGGATAGGAAGGAAAATATGGCAATTTACCCACATTCTTCACCATATTTGCAGATAAGGCCTTCCCTCGTTCATCCTTTTCTCCCACAAGGTCCTGATGTTCCATGCAACGCACGGGCATCTTGCTAGTAAGAGTAGAAATTAGACATATACCACTTCTCGAATCTTGAAACCAACAACATTCCTCCCTTATCTCATCAAAACCGCCAAAGGAATATATTTTGAGTGAAACATAAGTGATATACGTATTCAAAGCTAGACTTTTTTCTATCAAATCGGTGAATATGTATTAATGATTAATCTACTTTGATCGTGTGGCAACGCATTGGCACATTGCTAGTAGTTATTATAATTTTTTGGACACCAGACAAATGGTGGAGTACATATACGAAGAGAAGAGGCGCACGCACGCAGTCGGCCTCTCGCTATCTCGCACACATGAGTGTTACGTAAAGGCGACATTAACAAATAAACTCTAAAACCCTAGGGGCACGGTTGCTGCATTCGCGGGTACCGGGTACGTGGTGGAGCACCTTTGTAGGAATAGTCAGCTCGCGTGATAATTTGATCCGTAGGAGTTGATGGTCGGGACCACAGGTGAACGACTTGGAGCGCGGTGGCTCGCCAGTTGCCATAGATCGAGTAGCCACGTTTAAAATATCGTTTTTAGCGGGGTTAAGAGTTCCAATTTTCAATGGCGCGTTATAAGTAGTAAGTAGTTTTTAGAACGATTGGTATGGAGCAAAAATGGAATTCATAGTACTACGTACCTCCTTGGCGTATGGTTGTATGTTTTTTTTCCGATGGAGGTTGTATGGGTTTATGTTGCGAGATGTTGAACCTGGTAGTTCTAGGGCAAATACTATGGTTTAGATTTAGATGCTGGTTTTCTTTAATGAAAATCAGAAGGGGAAACCCTTCTTCGATTAAAAAAACTACTACCTCCATTCTGGTTTACTAGTCCCCATCGTACTTTGGGTCAAAGTTTGTCCACGAACTTTACTTGTAAAATGTGAATGGAAAACGAGATTTTGTTATACCCAAACAAAAAACGACTGGAGGGAGTGATTGCTCTGACGCGGACACGACCTCTCATAACGCAGGCATTGAACTGGCGCGTCGGCCAAGAGGGCCGCACTCGCTGCAGGCCCGGCTGAGCACGCCTCCTCGCCGCGTGCAACCAGCTTAAGACTGCCCCGCCTACCTTCATTAAATCCGCGTGTGTGCCGGCAACACGTCCTTCCGCGAGCCGACATGCATTTTAGAACACAAAAAATGACTAAAATATAATTAAGTTACGCATGGTCTTGACTTGTTGTGCTCGCACTGGTAGTAGGAACTAGTAGAGGATTTTCTTTATTTATAACTCTCCTCACATTTTTTTGGCTTTGAAGTGAAACATGGTTGTGGACATTATGTATGAATGTGCAGATATTTGTGAACATGAGTTTGATGTGGAAGTTGAACTTGGAATGTCGGGCTTGCGCGTGAACTATACCATGTCCAATGCTTCGTCTATTATTGTTTGGAAAGTAATTGCTGTTATTACATTACCCGAAACAAAACATTTTGTGCCACATCAGTAGATGCACGGACATCACAATAGGCATGCTGACTGGATAAACATTTGAACCTAGCTATTATGAAGGAAATTTTGTATTGACAACAGTTTTAGATAGCAGGAGACGCCTAGCCTGCTCTGCCTCTGCTAGCTTATTTCTGGCTTCTTCCATCTCTTCTTTGGCTTGGGTGAAGAGAGCATCTGATTGCTCTTTTCGCTTCTTCAGGAACTCAGCTACATTCTCAAGGGCTGCTGCACGCTTTCTTTCAGCCTTTACTAATGCCACGAGGACACGAACAGCTGACGACTCCACCTGGCTTGTGTGTAATCCAGCATCATCTGGGAATTTGCACCTTGTGTCTAATCCAACATCATTAGGGAACTGGCACCTTGTGTGTAATCCAGCCTCATTTTGGAAACATGATCTCGAGGTTGACCATACTTCCCTCCTCGCAGGAACTGCATCCTGACATGAAGTTACTTCTTTTTTAGATCAATACTCAGAGCAACCTAGATCCATTTAGTAGAAGCCAGATAAACAGAACTCGGAGAAGTGAATTCAAAAGGAAAAAATAAATAAAAACAGACTACAAGGTGAGAACACCCACTTCCTACATCAAGCTAAAAACGAAAGCATTAGGACAATTAAGACTCTTCTTATTACACATCGAAGAACACCACGCTTAAGAGAAACAGAAACTACAACATATACACATCGAAGAACATGAGGCTACACGAAAGTAATTGAAAGGGTGTTACTTACCAAAGCTCGTTTTATAGGTTCGGTGCAGCTCCTCTTTAACTTGCCACGCTCCTTGAAGATGTCCCGAATATCCCGTGTTTGGTCTTCATTGCTCCTCTGCATGTTCGCACTCGTGGTTTTAAAATCTCAACATGGCAAGAAAAATATACTACTAGTAATACTCGCGCATCTTGTGGGCAACATTAAAGCACTCGTCTGCCATGTTAGAGCATCTCCAACAAGATAAACTACTCATACAAATGCATCTTGATGCGTGCAACGCATAGGCATTTTGCTAGTTCTAAAAACCTTTCCATCATTTGCCACACTACTGGTTGCAGATGAAAAACCTACCCAAGCACAGCGCAATACAGGAGCGACGCACAATTACAAGCTGATATTCTGTTGGACAATGAAGGCTATAACCAATTGCTTTTACGGGAACAATAGCACCCAGGAAATTTGAAGGGTAGGTATGAAACTGCACATGTACTGCTAAGTGATTCAATACACACATTACCAATCGAGGAGGAGAATGATGGTCGCGGAGGCCTCTGTGAGTCATGGTCGGCAACGAGAGTCAGTTCATTGTCCATGACGGTGGTACTTCTGCGCTTGGCGTCGGCTTCCGGGAAGCAGACCCGAGACCGTGGAAGACGATGCCGGGGAAGAGGCTCCGTGTACGACGACGATGGTGGACCGGCTCCAGTGCGGCGTACGAGGTCGTCGATGAGGCAGATGCGCTGCGGTGGACGAGTGCGCCGATGTAAAGGGGAGGAGCACGAAGGCTGCGGTACCGTGGAGAAGTCTATTTTGCGGTGGGGATAGAAAATGGGGAGTATTTAGGTGTACTACTCTGGGTGCCAGGGTGGGGTTGGCTGGGTAGGGTGAACCTGAAGTTACGAAAACAGCCCCCTACCAAGCGTCATCTGTAGGCCTGTTTCCGAAGGCTATGATGGTAACTTCCCACTGCTCGAATCAGGGTCACGGGCCGACCTCAAAATTTTGTGACACTGGACTCCCCGTGTGGCGTGTTGAGTGATTCGGCTAAGCAACTAGCGAGTAGTAGTAGTAAACTCTGCATATTAGGTTTGACCAAAGTCAAACTTCCTAAAGTTTGACCAAGTTTATAGAAAAATATAAATATTTACCATAACAAATATGTATGATGTGAAAGTACATTCAATAATGAATCTAATGGTATTTATTTGTTATTGTATATGTTAATATTTTTTGTTATAAGCTTTCTGAGAGTTTACAAAACTTGACTTTGACCAATGCTAATACGCGGACTTAAATAAAAATGGAGGGAGTACACATTTGTTTTCTTAGTTTGTAGTGAACTAATCATTTGTTGAAATTGTGAAATCAATATATTAGGCTATTGACTTCCAATGTAATGGTCTATACAATTCAATAGTTACAATCATTGTCGAATCCCAAGATGTATACAAGGTCTATAGTACTTCACAACATGCTCAAACTCACATAATCCCAGTCAAATGAGAATCTAAATGCATTTCATAGTTATTACTTTGTAGGATGCAACAAGAACAACCATAACTCTACATCAGCCATTATAGAAGCAACATTTTGACATATCCCAATGTGTGAATGAAACGTGCAGAGAGAGCTTTTGAAGATGGAGCAGATAGGGCGGGAAAGATTGTATGTATGTGGATGAGAGAGTAGGAATCAAACCTAACGAGACAGAGAGAGAGAAAGAGAGAAAGAGAGAGGAAGAAGTTAGGTCTGTGAGAAAGATGCATACATGCAATATACATGAGATGCGTGTGCATCTGGATTCTGTATACATGGAATGAGAAGAGACAACATGTTTGATGAGAGAGCAGGAAAAACATGGACGAGAGGGGAAGGATCTCGTGGGTTGAGGGATTGACAATTTTGTGCGGGGGAGAGAGGGATTGGTAATTTTGTGCAAGAGAGAGAGGGCGGGGGGACGAGTCAGTCAGCCGTCGTCACATCACCCTGCTTCCAAATGACCCCGCATTCTCTAGCGCGGTGTGGTCGCCGTCTTCGATCTGCTCGTTGCCCTCTTTGAAGATTGAGGTGTTGTGCATGTTGGGGTGCAAAGAAGCACAAGCGAGAGTGGTCGCCGTATAACCTTGGATGGGGGATGAATTGTGTGCTCGGGGGAGTGTGTGTGTGTGTGTGTGTTGTGCTACGTGTGTCTCTCTCTCTGTGTGTGTGTGTGTGTGTCAGATATTGAGAGAAAACAAACCTAAGGAGAGAAATGGGTATTCACGAAGAGATTGTGAGGGCCTTGAGGTGGGCAGGGGCCGGGTGAGGGTGTCAAAATGTGCGCGTTGATGCATGTGTTGCATGCAACCGTGCGAGGGACCGACGAATCGAGAGAGATGGTTGTTGTGTTACGGATGCTCCTCTCTCTCTCTCTCTCTCTCTCTCTCTCTCTTTCACACACACACACAAGTAAACTAGAAGACCGTTCTCTCATGTATACACAACGTATCGGCATCTGTCTATGTCTCACTCATGCATGATCATTTGCACATTCACACCTCTCTATGTCTGTATCACACGCACACCGTCTCCACATTGCCCTTCTGCCACAACACACATATGGTCACATACACACGTTCTCTCTCAGTCACACACACAAAATCAGTATTAAAAAAAACTAGGGCGCACCTAAAACGTCCAAATCCAAATAAACACGAACTGCAGCTAAATTCAAATATATGGAAATATTGCAGCGTCAAGAACTTTCACAAGAAAAAAAGTTGAGTAATACTCGAGGATTGTTTTCACACACACAAAAAGGTTCGGTGGATGTCCTTCGAGCACGACACGGTGACGCACCATTCGATCGACCGTGGTTCACGCGCTTGCACAGGATTCCGTATCGTGGTTGTGGTACTAACTAATAAAAGCACTGCTTAAGTCTAATGTTTACGTGTACTAGTACGGTTTTCTTTTAAGTTTGACCAACCTTATATTTAAAACTAAAGTAAGCTCCCACACGCACACTCGTCAATATGCCGCCGCCGCTGTTGCGCATGCCGGCCCGCCTACTCCGGCCAACAATTTCTCGCCCATCATTGCCGTGTCGCCGCCATCCCTGTGCCATGAAGCCGAAGGCTCGCCCGCTCACGTCGTCTGCAGTCCCTCCTCGCGTGCCGCCGCGCTGCCAAGCACGCGAGCAGCTGGTGGAGCCGCGTCTATGCAGGCAGCGTACGAAGAGGAGGACGAGCGCGTGCTCCAGCACGCCGGCGAGGAGGAACTAGCGTGTCATTGTCGTCTCCGCCCGCGCGGAGGAGGCACGCATGGTGGCTGTCGCGGCGGAAGCCGGTCGCGCGCGCGTCGAGCCCGCAAACCGGGTGCGGACGCGGAATCTACCTTCGAGACCTTGAATGCCACGTGGATCCTGCAATCTGAAGGAGCAATTTGGGTCAGTCGACTCATGTGAGCTATTTGATGCAACATGGATGGCTAGAAGGGTTTCTTCCACCTCTTCTATCGTCTTCTTCCTTCGCTCCATTGAACTTCTTTCACAAATCGACTGACCCAAATCTATACCTATACTAATTACAGACTCCCTAAAAATTACCACGTTAATTAGATTTTACGAGCCATTAATCTGGTGGGGCCGTATTTTTACGGTGTAGATGGACTCTCAGAGAAAAAAATAAACCGAAAAAAACTCACATATATCTTCTCATGACCTTAGTCTCTCAAGCTCTCACGTCTCACCTTATCTCTCCAATGAGAAATAAAAATCATGTATCACTCTCCCGTGCCCCAACTCACAATCTCTCACGTATCTGTACCAAACTCATAATTCACCTTAAAAAGTATGCCTCACGTATTCTTCTCCTGTTTCTCTTGAATGCATATCTCTGAAATAAAATTAATTTTAAAAATAGTTACCAGCGAAAATAACTCGCATGGGAAAGAAAGGCAATTACGTTAAAAAGGCAATCACCTTAAAAAGGATTCCTGGCGGAATCCTCTCCCTTTCCTTCTTATTAATTATTTGTTTACGATTTTTTTCCTATTATGTGTTAACCTGCACTCTTGGATGCGTATATCTAAAATAGAAACAATTTAAAAAATAGTTACCAGCGAAAATTAGAGAAAATAACTCGCATGGGAAAGGAAAGGCAATCACGTTAAAAAGGCAATCACCTTAAAAAAGATTCCTGGCGGAATCCTCTTCCTTTCCTTCTTATTAATTATTCCTTTATGATTTTTTTCCTATTATGTGTCAACCTGCACTCTTGGATGCGTATATCTAAAATAGAAACAATTTAAAAAAAATAGTTACCAGCGAGCAAAGAAAGGCAATCACGTTAAAATGGATTCCTGGCGGAATCCTATCCCTTTCTTTCTTTATTAATTATTCCTTTAAGATTTTGTTCCTATTATGTGTCAAGCTGGACTCATGGAAGCGTATCCACGTATTTTGTCAGCATGATGGAGAAGATCAAATTGTAGAATACTTCTACACCCTGGCTGATGCCGCAAGATGCATATTCGCGAGGCGATCTCCTATGTAAAAACATAGCCAAATTGGTATTAAGATTGTATTCAAACGCAACTCCATAGACCAAAACACAATGGAGCTTATATCAAGATCGATTGAGTTGTTCCCATATGTCCCTTGGTGCACCACCGAGATCCGTGCTACGACAGAACACTAGCTGCCAATCTCGGTCCTAGCCGCAATAGGCTTTGCTGCCATCGGAGGCCCGATCATTCATGACTTATGTCTTGGAGGAAACAGGCTTCGCTGCCCCCGAATTCTTAATAGCCCCGTCCAGGTCGAGAGCCTCTGAAGGAATCGACACCCTTTCTTCACACGAGACATGACATCAGGATCAGCCCTGCCACTGAACACGGGCTAAGCAGGAATTGCCATTTTGTCCGTGTGTGCGGCATACTGGCATGTACTGTAGGTGTGTATGGCTCTCTCCTCTAATTTCTAATTTCTACTCAGATGAGTTTTGCTAGGTGACTGGAGCGTGCACGCTAGGTGCTCTGGTCATGATGTGGTGGAGTTGCTTCCATCTCCTCCATGGCTTTCAAACACCCATCTCCTGCATCTGACCATAGCTATCAGTTGCATTCGTTAGGTTGATAAGAGATCATATAGTCAAAAGTAGATAGTCGATGTAAGATGCTTGCGGATGTGTTCCTATTTGACTGCACACCTTGTGTGTATGTTGTTTTCCCATTTATGTGTCATAATAAATAACATAAAAGAGTGGACCAAAAAAAGAAGGATTGACCATCCCAGAGAGAATTTACTAACCCTTATTTCTTATCATATATGTGGATTGTAAGTAAACATCGTTTTCCATCTACATATTTAATTGTGCAATCTACGTCGTATCACTTTGACATTTATAGTTAATCTACTCAAATTTGAAAACTACCAATATTTATGTGAGAAATATCATGTCGCTTAGAATCTCATAGTGGATTTTGATTCACTTAGATTTATTTTCTGGTATTTGCTGTTTTGGATTTGGATTCCAACTTCCAAGGCAAGCTAATTAATATAATAGTTTTTTGATGCAAAGGGTCACAGGTTGTATAGACTTGCAGTCCTAATTCAAGGAGTGTGTGTTTGAACCATTTTGCTCATAATGTTGTAAGATGGAACATTAAAGAGCTGCCCACAACAAAATATGGATTATCAAAGAGAGGATAGCAAGTATACTTTTTTCAAAGGGTCACCGTTGTTCGCCTTCATATATGCGGGTAGTATAAGTATACTTTTTCTTAATCTAATTTTCTAACTATAATATATAAGTTGTTGCACCTTGAGGTTTCCCATATATATTCAATTTTTGTTCTTCTCAGCCTTTTCAGTTGGATGAACCTAGGCAATCTTTCCATCCACATATTTACGACGAACGTGATCAATGATGACACCCAGTATCCTACATGTCCATTTCCATGAATTTAGATTAAAAAATTGATGTTCGGATTTGGAGGATGAGGGAAGATAATATATTATTTGTGTTGATGCAAAGGACGACAAGTCCTGCAGGCTTGCTATCCTATTAGACTTCACGATTGCATGCCCGTTTCCTTTTTTACATCCAAAGATGGATTATCCAAGAGTTGCCCAAAAAGGATGGATTATACAGGAGAGGATGTCCTCACAGTTATTCGCCTTTATATATCTGGGTCATAAGTGAACTATTTATCCCATCTAATTTTATAGTTGTACGATGTACGATGTAAGATGTTGCCTTTTGCGAGCTCCTATAGATATCTCGCTAGTGTTATTGATTGAGATTTCTATCCACTCTTGCAGGAATTTCATGATGTAAAAAACATGACATGTAGTACTCTTTGGCACGGCTACTCATATCAAGATAATTGATTATGCTGGAACTGCTTCCTAACAAGTTATAAGGATAAGTGGGGGAGCACGACAGGTTTGGTGGAGATTAACCTAATCTCAAAAGAGGACATGTAACACGAGTTAGTATAATGTTGATCTTAATGCCATCAAGAATTGTGTCAACATATAGGAATGTGAATACCGTGATAGCACAAAACCATTGTTTAGATTAAAATAAAATAAGAAAGTGTGCATGAAATTTTCTTGCAAACTTAAGTTAGTTGGTTAAGATTAGCAAGTAAAATTAGTTGTGTGAATATGTCTCAATATCCATTGATATATATGAATTTATTAGTTTTCCATTACCGGCATTGGCAATTCTAAAGTGTTTTTTTGTTTAGCTGATATACAAATAGATCAGACAGTTCATATCAAAGCTTGCTGGCTGCATAATATACTGTAGAATAACCATTGGTTTTTTTACATACTACTTTGGTAGTATTTTTGACATAGAAATAAAATCATTTTTTGGTATATGTGTCTTATGCTATTGGGTTTTAATAATTCAGTTTGTTTAGAAACAATGTATATACTAGCCCGTGCGAATGCACGGGTTGGCGGCTAGTTATACTACTAGTACGTACGTATTAAGTACAGTAGGAACACGAAGATACGAGCAGTAGTACCAACTGCAAGAAGAACAATAGTAAGACATAGTACTAGTACTACTGTACGTACTAAAGAGTTCAAAGAACGAGAAAGAACATAAACATAGTTCTGTTGGGGCCTCAGCACAACACACCATTGAAAATAAACTAATAAGCAACTAGTCCGCTTGACACTGGAGTAGAACCAGCATGAGCGACGGCACTGCCACCTATTTAGAGTCTGATTCCACGTCCTCGACTTCGTCCTCGTCCCTCTTCCTCTTCGCCGATGCTTCTTTGCTTGAACCGGACACCGAGCTCTGCTTCTTCATCCAACCCTTGTAGATATTTAAACAAAGGTAGGCATCCATTGCTGCGTATAGGATGTGATCTTCATCTAATGTCTTCGACTCCCATGCATGATGAAACTCGTGATGAGGTTTCTTCAGTTTAGCATACGAAAGATCAATCATGGCTGCTGCCAGGGTCAGCATTGAAGGTTGAGAGGAGGACACCAGGCTTGCCTTCTGGAGATCGAAGGGCTGGCCTACAACAAGACCTATCCGACGCAGGACGTCACTGTCGTTCTTAAAGCCTGCAGTAACGAATTTCACTCTTTTGTCCTTGAGGAAGTTCTTAAAATCCTGGCACTCAACATCGACATGGCATATGTGGTAGACCAAGCAAACATTATGTACGCAAACCTGGATCACGGTGGGCTTCTTCCTCTCTTTGTCCTTTAGATCCTTCTCTCGTCCCAGGACTGTGGTGTACTCAACATCTAGCCCAGCGACCCACTCATCCGTTGAACTATTGAACATGCGTAGGAAGCGAGCAAGCCATGCTTTCACCGTCTCGGATCCATGTGTGTAGATGATGATGAACTGATCGCCGGTGATGGCTCTAACCTGGTACTCAGCGGCGACCATGGAGATTTGGGAGGCCATGGATTTTGGAGGAGGGTTAGGAGAAGTTGAACTGTTGTACCCCGCAAAAAAAACTGGGAGCGAACTAATGTGAAAGGATGGGACGACTGGGAGTGAACTGTTGTAAGGTAGAATACGGGGACGAGTAGGGCGTGCGAACGGCGTGGGGTTGCTGGCTTGCCCGATGAATAAACGGTTGCAAGCCCCCAAAGAGTTCTCGAGAACTATGCGGGACCCACTAGATGTCATGTCTACTAGACCCATATCGTAGGCCTGACGGTATAGCTTCTGCCTGTTTGCACGCCATGCCGGCGCGTGGATGTAACTTCACTTAATTCCGTCAAACGTCGCACCTCCCACGACCTTCGCCTCCCTCGCGCGGTCACGCCCTTGGAGACTTCGACCAGCTATAAATGAGCAATTTTTTGCCTTTTTTGGGACAAGCAATTTTTTTGCCTACTCCGCATGCATGATACTCCCTCTCGTCCTTTTTTACTCCCGTCAACCGTTTGCAAAGTGTTTGACCAAATTTATACTTTTTTTGAACATCACCTTATATTAATTAACCAGCCACACCAGTACACTCATTCGATACAATATTCCCAAAACACTTAGGCGTGGTGCATTAACTTCTACCTTGTTTCTTGTTTCTTGACATATCAACCAATAGGAGATGTGGGTGTGCATGCTTTTAATGACTTGAGACTACCAAACACGACATGCAGTGGTTAGTTCATTGCATGCAATGCTATTAATTAGCAAATAAACATTAAGATCTCTCGCTTTCCCCTCCTCCTTGGTCACAATGCACAATCTAAGATGACTTGCTCACCTAGACGGAGGGAGTACTGATTATAATGAGTATAAGAACTACATTTTATAATGAGTGTAAAAATATTGATTTGACATTGTGAATGTTGACACACTGTGGAATAGTTTTTGAAGTCTGCAAAAGTACTCAATTGGTGCTTTCGTTCTCCACAAAAAAATGTGTTTACCAATGCATGCATGAACAGTAGTTACTCTAACCCCCCTCTCTTCTTTAATTCTTTGCCACATCAGCATGTTTGCTATTCCCGTGTGCTAAGATACCATCATTATGGCCAGCCTTAATCATCGCATGCAATAATTTAGTGCACCTTGAAATATGAACATGTGTGGGGCGTGTTTGTTTTTAATGACTTGAGACTATACCTAGCCCGTCATGCAAGATGACTTATTATGCACCGTTCCCCATACCTGCAGGAAGCCCGTTCGTATCCAAATCTTTTCCTCTCCATGTGTGGAAATAATATGCCTGCCAAACTCTCCTTCTTCCTCCGGCAGTCCCACCACTCCACCCCGTGTGAAAAAATCTGCATGCATGACTCTCCTCCCCCCACGCTCGTCCAATCCATCGTGACCAGCAATATTTCCACCCCTTCGCTCCCCCGTAATTTACTCCAACAAATATGCCCACGTAGCTGTTACTTTACTGCAGGTGCATTCGGTCACTGACATATGGGCCCAACATGGGTCTGGCCCACATGTCACTGACGCAACTGGACCTACAGTTAAGTCAGTGCAGCTCAGTCCATATCTTACGTAGGTGTGCCATTGCTCGCTATAAATACTGCGCCTCCCATGACATTGCTATCTCCTCCCCCTCACGTTCACGTTCATCGCTATCTCCTCCCCCTCCCTCTCATGTCGACCACCATGGCATCGCCCCTCCCAAGCCCTAGGAGCCCCTCGCAGCACCGCGCGGACAGTCACGCGTCGCCGTTCCGTTCCTCGCCGCCACTAGTCGAGGAGGACGCGTCAGTGTTCCGCTCCTCGCCGCTACGCGACGCGTCGCTGTTCCGTTCCTCGCTGCCACTGGCCGAGGAGGACGTGTCGGTGTTCCACTCCTCGCCGCGACGCGTCGAGGAGGACGCGTTGGCATTCCCAATCTCGCCAGCACACACGCCGGAGGACGCGTCGGCTCCCCGCTACGAGGAGAACGCCGCGCCGCTCGCCGAGCCCCCCAGCCTTGAGGAGCTTTGGAAAGAAATGGATGTCGCCTTGTGGGAGGCTTTGCCTCCAGCAGAGCCCGCCAAAATAGAGGCGGAGAAGAAGGCCGAGGAAGAGAAGCGCACCGGGGAACAAGCTGCCTGGGAGGCCTATGTCGCGTCTGAGAGAGTCAGGCAATTGGCTCTTTGGCAGAAGGCTCGTGCGAGGGCCGTGAGGGTGGTGGAGGACGCCCGTGTCGACGCCCTGAGTGTAGTCGGGCCCAAGCGCCTCATCTACGCTTGGCGGTACGTGGACCGGGTGCACGCTTCCAGCGAGGAGGAGTACCTGTTGGCGCCGGATCACCACACCAGTGAGAACGCGCTCGCCCGCCGGCAAGCGGCCAATCAGCACCTCGCGAGTTGCGAGGCTGAGGAAGAGGCGTTGTGTCGGCGCGCTGGGAAACAGCCGCGCACCAGGGAACTCGTGGCACGCCGCAAGCGCTCCTGCGAGCGCCATGGCTTTTAGGAGGAGTATAATTTTTGTTTCGTAAGGCGATCTCATTAGTTTTGGGACGCAAATGATAAATCCCAAACGTTTAGGAATTTTTAGCGTCCTTAATTAAGTATGTAAAAGGGAAAGTTTGGAAACCTTGTGTATTCGTACGCATTTTGCAAGTACGTGCATATAGCACAAACTTTACTATATACTATCACACTACACGTCTCTCTCGATATATGCTTGCAGATTGTGCTACTCCCTCCGTCCAGGTCAATAAATCATCTTCGGTTGTGCACCATGACCAAGAAGGAGGGAAGACTTATACACCTAGACGGAGGGAGTACTACTATTACTTATGTACGTGCAAATGCACGTTTTAACATTACGATGCGGTTTTTGTAAAAGTGGAAAAATAACACTAGTCAAGCTTGTGAAACGATTCAATGCAAAACAAATGCAAAAATGCTCGTTTGATTGTTTACTTTTAGCTTCCTTCTCTGTGGTTATTTCTCTGTCGTACTTTGTACGGAGTATCTCATTGGTTGGAAAGGCATGCAAATTCCCAAACCGCTTCCTACACCCTGTATCGAATTTTTTGCCTAACAGGTTGTGCCGTGCAATTGGAATTCCAACTTGAGCACTACTACTAGTAGGAGTACCAGGGGCCGGTTTTTTAGGCTTCTAGATTTGTAATCCCATAACTACTACCTCCGTCCTGGTTTATTGGTCCCCATTGTAATCTGTGTCAAATTTTTGGTCAAAATTTAGCACAAATTACAATGGTGAGGAAAAACCAGTTAAATATTTGGTCAAAATTTAGCACAAATTACAATGGTGAGGAATAAACCAGGACGGAATAGTAGTTTAGAAGCCCAAATAAATGAGTGAGGCGCCTTATTGTTACTCTCCACTGTGACTAGTCTTGTGGGAAAAGCTGGGGAAGCCGCCAAAAGAACTAGCCCTAGGAGTAGTAGCTAGGGATCAAGTGTGCGAGATGAACCGGAGAAAGTAAATGCAGAGAGATGAAATGCAAAAAAGACGGAGGGATGTGATGGTTGCTTGTCCATTTATTTTACCAGGCCACTTATTACTGGGAGTGGTTGGGTTTTGTGATATGACGGCTTTACTGCCGCGCCACGAGCGGGGTGAGAGGTGAGACTCCCGTGCAGCGCCGCCCTCTACACGTACTACTACTCCCTCCATCCATTTTTACAGGGCCTAACTTGTCAATCTTTCGTACCAAGGCATGTCCGCAAAAAGAGGAACTGGTTTTGGGACTAGTATCTGGATCCCGTGTAATCTTGCATGTAGCCTCCTTTGAATGCCTAGCCGCTGGCCTCCCTTCCTTTAATCCCTCGCATGCAAATTACTCTCCTCCCTTTTCTACATGCATGCCCAACCATAATTCCTCAAATCATGCATGCCTTGGCTGAAATATAGAGCTCGCTCCTCCTCTGAAAATATGGTGGTGCTATCCATGCATGCAAATCAATGCGACGGCCAGAGCATTTTCACGATGAAGGTACCATGCACGACTTGCAAGAGAAAATTAAGATGGAGATGCCTCGGTTAGTTCATTTGGATAGGTTTGTTCGGATATTATTTCATCTCTAGAGCTCACAAACATCCGGGTGAAATAGATAAAAAGTATCTTTTGTAAACAAAAGTGTTGAACTATTCAACCTGCATCCAAAACTTGTGAAGAAGTAACTCTTATTGTGCTTTGCAGGAAATGATCTTCAAGAATTAGTTTTTGAGTATCCATTGTTATACATGTTGGCTACAGATGACATGGCACTTTCTTGTAGCCAACAGTTGGCTATACTATTTAAGTATTAACCATGCCCTTATACACCTAGACGGAGGGATTAAATCAGGATGACTTGGGAGGGGGCAGAGGATATGTAAGAAATGGTTCATCATAAGTATTTCACCAGTACTGTAGTAAAAATTCATACATGGAAGATTCTAGACTAAACCATAAATGGATACACTTTTATTCATGCGCGATACTCCAATAGAGCAAGATCATGCATGGAAGTCTCCACATGCTTAGACAGCGGTTACATTGAGCAAAGACTAATGATCAACATTTAACTTGAAAAATGCAGATGTCCAGGTGAACCTCCTTGGAGTCCCCGTGCACATTGTTGGAGTCCAAATAACACCATGGGTTTTCCATGTCCACATCGGCGGGAAAGTCCCAGCTCCGCAGAGTCCAAGTATGCTCGGCGTAGCCAGTGTCGCTGCCCACGCGTGTAGGTCTTCTCTTCTCATGCTCATACAAGTGGTAGAAGATCTCACCTTATAAAGGCCTACTAGCAAAATTCCAACATTGACCAGGCCGTCCATGAAACGGGAGTGGCTGTAGGGGACGTTGCGCCAGTTGAATATATGAGCAAGTTACTACGAGATTTAATCCGAATAAGCACAAAATAAATCATGACGGCTATAACAGAGATGAAACTAATAATGTGTACTAGCATAGTTGTAGGATACAGAGTAGAAACATGAATTCTACCACGATTTCAAACAGGAAGGACAGAAACACATACGGTGCAATGGGAGCAGCACCGTTGGCGTTGAGGTTGTCGCCCGTGTCCAAACACCACGTAGACACGGTCTTTGAGCACGGTTCATAGTCGTTCCACGCTCGAGCATTGAAGTTTGTAACTATTTTAGATTAGAATATACTACTCCTCCGGTGCTAGTAGTAGAGCGGAGTCCTACTCTACTACTCTACTCAAGCAAGTTAGCGCATAGCACTGCAGGGAGTACCAGTACTGTGATCACTCAAGCAAGTTGTCTGGCATCGACATGACCCTACGCTGCTGGTATGTGTCTCGTAAGTCAAGCGGCGTGTTGTAGTCATCATCACCTGTCCACTTCCCGCAACACATATTCACTTCTCCATCTTTGTCCGCACATAATCTCGTCCAATGTTCCATCCCCGCTAAGGCGCCTCCCCCTCGTCCGAAACCCAAGCACTAACAATGGCAGAACCGAGTAGCGTCCGCTAAAAGAGTGGATGGAATTTTCTCCCCACAAAGGTAATCAAGCTCATTGTTTCGCGTGTGGACAATCTTAGTACCATGGCTCGCCGCATGCTCGTCGGGGTTGTACCGTTTACTCAAAGCCCTCAAGCCGGAGCTTTTTAAGCCAGCTCCTTGCTTGCTGATGCCGCCTGATCTTCAGAAACGGCATGTCACGCAGCATAACGATCGTAGGGTGGCGAGCATCAACCCCCTTGACTGTGATCTGATCCTCGTCAGCCTCAACTACATTAACGGTATGTACTGGGTCGGCATGAACACGTCTTGGATGGTGCTCGTCGACGGTCGCGACAGCTGGATGCTCATGGAGGTCTACACCTGGCGATTGATCCCCCTTCCTTCAATTAACACTGCACTGCTTTGGCACCACGGCCCAGAATACTCGGAATCTTACAGTAGCCAACATGATGCCAAGTTTGATTTGCTCAAGGTTGTAATCTGCCAAGTGCCCACAAGATCTGTGAATTATAAAGACTTCAGGCTAATTGCGTTCTTCAACCGCGGTCTCGCCTATCTGACAGGTCACTGCGGTAAGTGGATAAATCTGCACGTCCATCGCAGGATCATACATCCTCCATGGTTCTCTGATGCAATTGAACGCAAGGGCTTCATTTACGCTGTCGACTCCTTCTATGGCTGGACGTATTGCTGGCCTACTCCAGTCATCACTACAAACGGCTGTTATAGCAGTATGTTACTTTCCTATGATATCATGATGGCTTGCTTATATTACTGTCAACATTTGCTGAAAAAATATTCATGCTCATAACATGCTGTTCTTAAGATTAACAAAACCAAGAGCCCTTTTTTATTTGACTCCAACTTGATATGATGTTGTAGGCCGCCTGGTGTCCCTACCCTTCCTAATCCCAGAACCTTTCAAAGAAAAGCGACATGGCAGTTGCAGGTGGTTCCTGGCTCGATCAGATGATGGTGAAAGATTGATGATCGTTCGCACGTACCGGACGTGTTGTTTCGCGGAATACAATCAGAATCACTGCAAGGTCTTTGAGCAGGATCCCAGCTTCTCTGGGCCTTCAGGAATTTTTGACTGGAGGCTGGTAAGTAGCCTTGGTACACGCTCTTTGTTTGTCGGACTGAATTATCCGATTAACCAGGAGATAATCGACGGCAAGGATCATGATGGCAGTGTGGTTTCATTCATCAGGCAAAACTGTGTGTACACAGCATACCATGCGTCTATGCATGCACCATACCCTGATATGTGCCGCCACGCTCTACAACCCAAAGTAGGAGAGAGGGTCGCAAGTATCAGACTTCGACCTGCTGGCTGGAGTTTCCCCCGTCAGGCACCCATCTGGTTCAAGCCGTCAGCCAATCTCCACAGCTTAATAAATAGTAACGTCTAACTGAGCCAGTTAGTTAGATGCGTACACTTGGTGTAGTAGGAACTTTATTTAGTTTGATGCATACACTTGTTCTTTTTTGGTAGCCTGTTGTAATGATGGCTGATGTTTGGTTTGGAAGAGAGAGCTGCGTCTTCACTCTTCTGGCCTGCTTACTGCTTCTGTTGCACCCCCAGCTGTGGTTGCTGCTGCTGCTGTTTTCAATGTACAATCAGTATTATATTTCGTCTGTTGGTTGAATAAATGTGTTGTTAGAACGACAAACACAATGTTTTGGAAGTCGTTGCACGGTTCGATCCTTTAGTGCCCCGTACTGTACGTAGCGCATACTATTTATCGTACGGAACACATTTTTTTGAAACTCAGAACACATTTTCCACTTGTTGATGACATGCAGCCCACTGATGAAGGCCCAATAGAGAAGCCCATAATTAACTGGAAGGGAGGCTCTCACATGAATCCGGCCCAGGTATATGCTCATGGTCCCCTAAACATAAATAAGTAAATAAATAAATAAATAAGGCTAAATGCTCATGCACCAGTTCTTTGGGAAAATAGCTAGACCAGTATTTCTTTTTAAACAATACCCAAGCTAGGCTTATTTGTTTTCTCCGAATTACTGGGCTACAAATCTTTCAAGACGAGGAGGGATGCATTCCGGCCTGGCTTAAGAGTATGGTCAATGTCTGTTAAAAGTAATATCAAAAGGGGTTGAAAATTCCAAAAAAATTATAGCAAATGGGATATAAGTTTCTTTTTTTGTTTTTGTTCTTCACTGATATCTTATACGTATTTCATTGGATTTAACATGACATAGTACTAATTTATTTTTAAATTTGTTTTACTATGGCTATTAATTTTTGGATTAAGAATATTTCGTTCCCCAGCAAAAATTTGCGAATTTTCAAAATTTCCCACGTATTTAGTTAATTTTTTGACCCTGGTACTGACTAGAAAATGGCCAGCAATTTTGTAAATGGAAAATGGGCTGCAATAAATTCCATATGAATTAGAAAATGAGTAAAAAATATAAAAATAATAGCAAATGGGCTGTACACGCCACGGATTTCGAGGCTGACTTGTTTACGAAAGGCTTTGTCAGTGAACACACGATTCTAGCAGCAGTTAGTGTTGGATGTCCATCCAACGGCCGACGTGCTTCTTTAATCTCTGATCTTCCTGCTCCAACTGCCTAAACTAGTGCCGGCGGGACTGCCTGCTCCCTCCTCTTGTGGCCTGTTGTGATGCCGCGCAGGCTTCCCCGGCCCACCCTCCTCCCTCCGCTGGCCTGGCCGCACGCAATCAACTGCCTCCTTATTACGCGACAAAATGATTCCTCTCACAGACATCGGGGGCGCATCGGTTGGGAGGCTAACCTGTGGGCCTACTAAGTTGACGCGTACGCAGGGCTTGTCAACTTAGTCAACAAATGATTCTAGTAGCAGTAATCATTGGATTTGAATCGAACGGCCCTGCTGCTTCTTCAATCGCTGCTCTTCTTGCACCAGCCGCCCAAACCAGCGCTGGGGAGACCGCCTGCTCCTGCCTCCAGTGGCCGGCTGTGCTGTCGATGAGGCCTCATCGCCCCCTACTACTCCCACCGCTAGCCAGGCCCTGCGGCGACGGCAGCCTCACACCGCAGCCGAACCATTGAACCCTCGTACTCCTCTCCGCGTGGGCATCCACTGCCACGTCTTTCCCGGCTCCGTGTCGTCCCCTTCCTAGACCTCGCCATCGTCCATCGCCTTGGTGCTCTTGGCGCGACATGGTCAACATGGTCAACGACATTCCATCGGAAGAGTACTTTACGTGGAGAGGCTAACAGCTGGGTCCACGGCCACAACCCAGTTTTTTTTGTGATTTGCCAAGTAAGTCGCTTTGCCAGGCCTGTTGGGCTGCAAATCTTTCAAGACGAGGAGGAGAGCTTTCATTCGGCTGGCCGAGAAAATGGCCCATCAGTAATGAGAAATGGGTTGTACATTTTTAAAACACATGAAACCGACAATTAGTTTCAAATATCTTTTTTTCATTTCGAGATTTGAAATTACATTAATTTTTATGCGTGGAGAATTTGGTGGATTTTATATTGATATACATTTATTTTTAAAATTAGTTTGAATGTGAGTCGAAATTTCGGGATTAAAAATAGTTCGGACCGCACCGAAATATGCAAAATTTCGTATAATTTTTTAACCGTGGCCACAATATGGGCTGTAATGCTAACAAAAAGAATATGGGCTCCAAAAAAACCTTAATAATTAGCAAATGGGCTATAAATTATTAGAAATAATGGCAGATGGGCTGTATGCTATTTCCCATAGATTTGAGGCTTTCCTAAAAAAAGGTTGACGCACAAGCAGTGACTGTTGGATGGCCATCCAACGGCCGTCGTGCTTCTTCAATCTCTGCTCTTCTTGCTCCAGCCGCTCAAACAGGCGCCAGCGGGACTGCCTGCTCCCTCCTCAACGCAGCTGGCTCTGCTGCCGCGCAAGCCTCACCGCCCCATTGTACTCCCATCGCTGGCCTAGCCATCCCTCTACTCACCCACACCTGCTGTTATTCTCCGGCGACGGCGAGGCCTCGTACAGTCGAAACGTTCCCCCCGCTGTCAGCTCGGACCCACCGGAAGTGCCTCCTTATTACGCACAAAAAAATGAATACTCCCCCGGCTAGCTGGGACCCACCTTGGTGGGAGGCTGACTTGTGGGCCTACTAAGTTGACGGGGACGAAGGGCTTTGTCAACTTAGTCAATATGAACGATTCTAGCTCCAGTGACCGTACGATGTCCATCCAACGGCCGTAGTGCTTCTTCAACCTCTGGTCTTCTTGCTCCAGCCGCCCAAAGTAGCGCCGATCGTGCCACCTGCTCCTGCCTCCCGTGGCTAGATGTGCTGCCGTGGAGGCCTCACCGCCCCTACTATTCCCACCGCTGGCCAGGCCCTGCGGCGACGGCAGCCTCACACCGCAGCCGAACGAGTGTACCCTCATACTCCTCTCCGCGTGGGCATCCACTGCCGCGTCTTCACCAGCTTCGCGTCGTCCCCTTCCTAGGCCTCGCCGTCGTCCACCGCCCTGGTGCTCTCGGCGCGGCGTGGTCAACATGGTCAAGGAACGACTTCCATCAGACGTGGAATGTACGTGGAGAGGCTGACAGCTGGGTCCACGACGGCTGCAAGGAAGTGCCTCCTTATTATGCGGAAAATAACGATTCCTCCACTTGACAGCAGGGACCCACCGGACAGGCCACCGTATTTCGCAAAAAAAATGTTTCCCCCCTGAGTGCTGGGACCCACCAGCTACACCTTCACACACAAGGAAGTGCGTCTGGGCAAAAAAAATGATTTGCCCCCTGACTGCTGGGACCCACCAGCTACATCTTCGCAGGCAAGGAAGTGCCTAACAGTCGGGACCCACCTGGTCGAAGCATACATAGCGTTGTCATTCTGGTCGGGAACGTGTACGTACATATATACTGGTGGATGTAGAGGCGCGCACGTGTCGTAGTAGAGGCGGCCAGGGTGCAAGAAAGAAAATACGGCCACGTATGTGTACATACGGGCGTGGTCTCGAACGCCTACTCGCGCATACATACGGTGAGGGCTCGTGTACATGGCTGGGTTGGAACGGAGAAACAGTGTCGTCGTCGTGTTCATTGGTCGGAACGGAATGCGTGGTCATGTTCATCGGGAGGGCTTGGATAGAAGAGGCGATGGAAACGAGGCCTGGCGTACCGCAAAACGGAGGAAATGGACCTCCTACGGTCGAAACAGGGGTCCTATTGATCGGGAGGGGTGTGGCGTACCGGAAAACGGAGGAAACGGACCTCCTACGGTCGAAACGGGGGTCCTATTGATCGGGAGGGGTGTGGCGTACCGCAAAACGGAGGAAATGTACTTGTGTTGGAGCACTACGGTCGAAACGGGGGTCCTGTTCATTGGGAGGGGTGTGGCGTACCGCAAAACGGGACTCCACGAGATACTTTCATCTCCACCGTCGACCCCCTCCAGCCTCCACGAGCTACTGTTCA